>NW_024412442.1:6477852-6489877 GCF_014898765.1 Herpailurus yagouaroundi
ACGCGGGGCTCGAACCCACAAACCATGAGATCACGACCCGAGCCGAAGTCAGACACTCAACCGACTGAGCCACCCAGGCGCCCCATGTCGTCATCATATTTCTGATCCACGTAAAAAGTCTGAGATTTCCCCCTGTGTCCTCAAACTTCCTAAATTCGCCTTCTTTTGAATCCACCATTTGAAGTCAGGGGGAGGGGATCCAAAATATTTTCTAAAACATGGGTCAGACACAGAGGTTTCCTCTACCACGTCGACAAAACGGTCAGCTGTGTTTTATGCGGTGGTGTTTGTTGAGTATCATGGGCTGACAACAATTTGGAATGAGAGAATGAAGGCCTTTGAGATCCCCTCTGGGACTCAGTCCAGCCTGAGGAACGAGGTACGTTTGCTTCCTCTGCACATGTGAGGACACAGAGATCGAAAGGCCTGCTCTCATTCAACTTTCATATATAAAGCACCCAAAATAGTCTGCCTCAAAATAGCTTCTGGACAGGTGACCTTCTGGAACTGTCTGTTCTCTCCCAACCGTGCCTTGTTGGTAACGTACAAAATCCGTGATCCCCGCAGGAGATGTCTTTGAACTCTGAATCTCGGAGAATTCAGCTATAAATTCTGCTTTCAGGGCTACGAAACCCAAGCCCGGTACAGCCCTGGGAAGGAACCAGAGCCGATGCATGGTGTGCAAACTACCAATCCCCTAGAGACATCCTTTCTCACCAGGTATCCCGCAAAATGAGGCCAGCTTTGGAAAGAGCCGGCTGAGTTCGTGAGGAGTGACAAAGCACGTTTGTCACAGGCAGGCTGCGCTGTCTAATGTCCAGGAGAAGCAAATCATTTGCTTCTCCAAGAGGACCGTTTCAAGTGCTCACCCCAGAGAAAGGCCAGCTGAAAATGGGGGCTCTTGTGACCACCCCACCCCTTGCCAAGCAGAAGAGCCTGCCCTCGGCCATGTGAAACCACAATGTTGTGTCAGGAGGCCATGCGGCAACGTTGGGGACAGCCTCCGCTCAGGCGTCAGGCAGGCCTGGGTTCCAGTTCCTGCACTGCCGCTAAAAATGTGCACTGCAAAAGTCCCCTCGGCTCTCAGCATCTTCCTCTCTGTCAAATCACAGGCTGTAATGAGGTGTAAATCAGCTAATGTATACCAAGCACCTGGCACTGTATCTGGCACGTGAGAGCCCCAGATCGGAAATGCTTTAAAATAAAGAAGTCGTGTTCTACTAAGTTTAGGAAACATTGGATTAGCATTAAACAGAGTTCTTGCCTTCAGGGAATCTAAAAACCTCTACTATTCTAATGTGCCCTGTGAGTCAGTGAGAAAGGGATTAGTACACAGTAGTTCCCAAACTTACCAGATCACGGGACTCTTTCCTGACACTGATAGAAACAGTCCTGGGAACAGCACTTTGGAGCAAAACCCAAGCGACCCTTGACAAACGTCACTTGTCTTTTTCTTCTCCCTCCCAGACTTGCTTACCTGCTAAAACCAAGATTCTTGTGATTAGAAGGGCATCAGAAGTACACTTTGGGGTTGGGGGTTTGGGGTTCTTAATCTTCAACTCTATCACTTAAAATAATAATTTACAAAAATGAAACCATGATTCAACATGTATTGACAACCTACTCATGATTCTTGTTCATATTAGATTAAAAATGGTGTAAAAGCTTCTCAAAAGGCTTCACCTATTAAAATATCATAAGGTAAGGGGCGTCTGGGTGGCTCAGTCAATTGAGTGTCTGACTCTTGATTTCGGCCTGGGTCACGATCTCACGTTTCATGAGTTCAAGCCCCGCGTCAGGGCAGTGAAGAGCCTGCTTGGGATTCTCTCTCTCTCTGCCCCTCCTCCACTCGTGATTTCTGTTGCAAAAAACAAAAACAAAAACAAAAACAAAAACATATGTCATCAGGTAAGTGCAGCTAAATTATCTGGTTAAATGATGTGGTCTTAAGTAAAAAAAGATTTCCTCCGTGTGTCATGGGACATATTTTTACGGGCTTTGCACTGTTTCCTGTCTTCCCCAGTAGGTGGCACTGCGGACCTACTGTCCAGGAAATCCTGCTCTGTTGGCCCAGAATGGCCCAGTCCTCCAGATGTTCTTGCCCCACAGCCAGTACCTGCACGTGCCAAGGCTTTTTACCCCTTGGCTTTGAAGACAATCAGGTACCAATTTCGAGTTCAATGGCAGGTCCCGTCATTAATATTGCTTTTTCGGGAATTGTCTATGGTTTTTCTATGGTCTTCCCCCTACCCCCAACCCCCGGGGTTTTTCAGCTTCTAATTTGTCGCTCTAAAAGCGCTTCAGGAAAAGCTGAGGTGAAACCCTTAAACAACATCCTGCTACTTTTCTTCTCCAAACTACCGATAATGTCCGAATGAGCATTTCCAGTGGGCTTTGGGGCACCTGTAGATGAAACCCAGCCAGAATTTTAAATATCATGTGCTCAACGGGGCACCTGGGTGGTTCAGTCTGTTGAGAGTCCGGCTCTTGATTTCAGCTCGGGTCATGATCCCGGGGTCGTGGGATCGAGCCCCACGTTGGGCTCGGCACTGAGCGTGGAGCCCGGTTGAGATTCTCTCGGCCTCTCCCCCACTCGTACGCTGTCTTTCTCTCTCTCTCTCTCTCTTTCTCGCTCTCAAATAAAAAAAAAATAAATAAATATTATGGACCCAGAAGTGCTGCTGTCATCCACCAGCCCATTCCTGATTCTCACGTGGCAAGTGCACTGTCATCCAAATCTGAAGTCTTACTTTGAGTCCCTCCTTCCCTCCCCCCATCTTCACGGTCATGCTAACCTCCGCCTGTTGCACTCCTCTTACAAATGTCAGTCAAGTACCACAACATCTAGAAAAAATCAAAACAATAATAACATAATGGATACCTATGTATCCAGCATTAACCACCAGCAGATGTTTGTGTTTTCCCATAATTACTTCATGGGTCTTTTTTTTTTTTTTAATTCCAGTTAACATACAGTGTAATAGTAGTTTCAGGTGTACAAAATAGTGATTCAACACTTCTCTACATCACCCGGTGCTCATCACGACAGGTGCCCTCCTTCATCCCCATCACCTGTTTCCCCCATCCCCCTGAACTCTGGTAACCTGGTTCCTGGAAACTGGTAACCATCAGTTTCTTCTCTGTAGTGGAGAGTCTGTTTTGTGGTTTGCCCCTCTCGTTTGTTCCCTGTGCTCATTTGTTTTATTTCTTCAATTCCATGTATGGGTGAAATCATATGGTATTTGTCTTTCTCTGACTGACTTAATTCGCTTAGCGTAATACGCCCTAGGTCCATCCATGTTGTTGCAAATGGCAAGATTTCGTTCGTTTTGATGGCTGAATAATGTCCCCTTGTGTATATACACCACATCTTCTTTATCCATTCTCAATTGATGGACACTTGGGCTGCTTCCATATCTTGGTTATTGGAAATAATGCTACTATAAACATCAGGGTGCATGTATGCCTTTGAATTAGTGTTTTGTATTTTTTGGATAAATACCTAGTAGTGCAATTGCTGGATTGTAGGGTAGGTTCTATTTTTAACTGTTTGAGGAACCGCCATCCTGTTTTCCAGAGTGGCTACACCAGTTTGCCTTCCCACCGACAGTGCATGAGGGTTCCTTTTCCTCTCCATCCTCACCAACACCTGTTTTTTTCTTGTGTTGTTGACTTTAGCCATTCTGACAGGTATGAGGTGATATCTCATTGTGGTTTTGATTTGCATTTCCCTGACGGTAAGTGACAATGAACATCTTGTCACGTATCTGTTGCCCACCTGAATGCCTTTTTTGGAGAAATGTCTGTTCGTGTCTTCTGCCCATTTTTTAATTGGATTATTCACTTGGGGAGGTGTTCTGTTTTATAGGTTGTTTATATATTTTGGGTACTAACCCTTTATCAGATACGTCATTTGAAAGCCCTTCTCCCATTCCTCAGGTGGCCTTTGAGTGTTGTTATTTCTTTCACTGTGCAAAAGCTTTTTATTTTGACGAAGTTCCAGTAGTTTCTTTTTGCTTTTACTTCCCTTGCCCTAGGAGACCTATCTAGAAAGAAGTCGTTATGGCCAATGTCAAAGAAGTTACTGCTTGGGTTCTTTCCTAGGATTTTTATGGTTTTAGGTCTCACATTCAGGTCTTTAATCCATTTTGGTTTTGTTTTTATGTTTGGTATAAGAAAGGGGTCCGGTTTCATTCTTCTGCATTTTTCAACCATTTGTTGAAGAGGTTGTCCTCTTCCCACTGCTTTCCCGCTTTGTTGAAGATTAATTGACCATATAGTTGTGGGACCATTTCTGGGTTTTCTATTCTATTCCATTGGTCTATGTGTCTATTTTTGTGCCAGTACCATACTGTTTCGATCACTATAGCTTTGTAATATAACTTGAAGTCTGGAATTGTGATGCCTCTAGCCTAGCTTTTCTTTTTCAGGATTTTTTTTTTTTTTTGGCTATTCATGCTCTTTTGTGGTTTCACACAAATTTTAGAATTTCTTGCTCTAGTTCTGTGAAAAATGCTGGTGGTATTTTGATAGGGATTGCATTAAATGTGTAGATTGTTTTGAATAGTACAGACATTTTAACAATATTTGTTCTTCTAAGCTATGAGCATGGGATTTTTTTCCATTTCTTTGTGTTATCTTCAATTTCTTTCATCAGTGTTTTATATTTTTCAGAGCATACGTCTTTCACCTCTTTGGTTATGTTTATTCCTAGGTATCGTATTATTTTTGGTGCAATTGTAAATGGGATTATTTTCTTAAATTTTCTTTCTACTGCTTCATTATTGGTGTATAAAAATGCAACATATTGGCAATTAGCTCTTTGACATCAGTCTTGGCAATGATTTTTTTGGATCTGAACCCAAACACAAAGGCACAAAAATGAGAATAAATATGTGGAATTGCATCAAATGGCTCCTATACAGCAAAAGAAACTATCAAGAAAATGAAAGGGCAACGTACTGAATGGGAGAAAATATTTACAAACCATATATCTGATGAAGGGTTAATAATCCAAAATATATAAACACTTATACAACTTATCAACAATAACAAAAACGAAAACAATTTAATTTAAAAATGGGTAGAGGAATCGAGTCGATCTTTTTCCAAAGAAGACATGTAAATGGCCAACAGGTACATGAAAAGAGGTTCAACATCGCTAATTATCAAGGAAGTGCAAATCAAAACCACAAAAAGATATCCCCTCATACCAGTCAGAATGGCTAGCCTCAAAAAGACAGAGAACGTGGTAACAAGGATGTGCGGAAAAGGGAATCCTTACACACTCGTAGTGGGAATGTAAACTAGTGTGGCCACTATGGAAAACAGTATGGAAGTTCCTCAACAAATCAAACATGGACCTACCGTGTGATCCAGCAATCATGCTTCTGAATATATATCTAAAAGAAATGAAAACATGATATCACAAAGATAGGTGACCTCTCATATTTATTATCTTATTCACAACAGCCAAGATATGGAAGAATATTGAAGTGTCCATCAATGGATGAATGCATGAAAAGATGTGGTTTAAATATACAATGGGATATTGTTCAACCATGAGAAAGAAGGAAATCCTGCCATTGACAACAACATGAATGGACCTAGAGGGCATTATTTTAAGTGAAATAGGCCAAAGACAAATACCACACGGTATCACTTCTACATGGAATCTTTTTTTTTTTTTTAATTTGTAATATTTATTCATTTTTGAGAGACAGAGAGACAGGGTTCAAGTGGGGGGAGGGGCAGAGAGAGAGAGACACAGAATCTGAAGCAGGCTCCAGGCTCTGAGCCATAAGCACAGAACCCGACGTGGGGCTCAAACCCACGAGCCATGAGATCATGACCTGAGTCAAAGTTGGACACTTAACCGACTGAGCCACCTGGGCGCCCCAACATGGAGTCTTAAAAAAAAAAAAGTCAAACACAGAAACAGGGAGTAGAATGGTGATTATAAGTTATACACAAGGTCTGAGCATCTAGTGAAAAACATGGTGACTATCGTTGATGGTACTGTGTGGCATAGTCGAAATTTGCTAAGAGTAGAACTTGTGTCCTCACCAAAAAAGAAAAAAAGAAGTACATATGTGAGGTGATGTGTGTTCATGAACTCAATGCTGGGAATCTTTTCAGAATATATACATACACCAAATCATCACGTTAGGCATTTTTAATATATTACAAGTTTACTTGTCAATTATATCTCAATAAAGTTATCAAAAAAAAAAAAAAAGAAAACTACTATTTTGTAATCCCTAAAGAAATAATGGATCTGATTAACAATGATTTTTGCCTGTGGAAACCCAAAGCTCAAAGGTTGACAGGGACTTTTATAATGAATGGATCAGCCTGACGACTCCCGAAAGTCAGGTCAATCCTAACTTGAATGAGACACCCAGACATTATATATCTCCTGTTTTAGGAACTAGGAAATAAAGAGCCCACCCAAAAAAGTATTCTTGCCTAAAGAAAAAAAAATTTAATTTGAATCTAGTCAAACATTTAGAGCTAATGTTTCCAGGAAACAGTAAGGGTAGAGGAATAAGGTAAAACACATCATAAAGATGCAAAAGGTCATAATGTAGGAAAATCTATTAGATACCATGGTTTCTTAAACAGCTTGAAAAAGAGGATGGTATGAAGAGAGATGTTATATATTAAGTGTGACTGAAGAGATTAATAAATGCTATGTGCAGAACTTGCTTGGGCCCTGATTAAACAAACCCACTATAAAAAGGGATTTTTTATTCTTTTTTATAATGTTTATTTTTGAGGGAGAGAGAGCACGCAGGCAAGGGAGGGGCAGAGAGAGAGGGAGATAAAGAATCCAAAGCAGGCTCCAGGCTCTGAGCTGTCAGCATAGAGCCCGACACGGGGTTTGAACCCACAAACCATGAGATCATGACCTGAGCTGAAGTCTGCTGCTTAACTGACTGAGCCACCCAGGCACCCCTAAAGAGGTATTTTTTAGACAGTCAGGAACATTTGACCACAGACTATTAGCTGAAATTAAGAGGTTATTGTCAACTTTGTTAAGATAGGAGAGTGACCTTCTGGTTAAGTGAAAAAAATATATTTGTTGGAGAAATATGCTAAAATTTTATAAGGAAAATAGTCCAGCTCGACCCCAGTCCCACCCAGCAAAATGTGAAGGGAGAAATAAAACACAAAGAGCAAGCTGTTTATAATTTCTGAAGCCAAATGCTGAAATATATGGGGTATTAATGTACTATTCTCTGTATTTGTACGTTTCAAATTTTCCATAATATTTTGTCCTAAGGTCTCAAAAAGTTCAATGACAGTCTAACTTTTTTTTTTTAATTTTTAATGTTTATTTATTTTTTAGAGAGAGAGAGACAGTGCAAATGCGGGAAGGGGAGAGAGAGAGGGAAAGACAGAACCCGAAGCAGGTTCCAGTCTCTGAGCTGTCAGCATAGAGTCCGATACGGGGCCTGAACCCATGAACCGTGAGATCATGACCTGAGCCGAAGTCAGATGTTTAACCACCTGAGCCACCCAGGCGCCGCTGTGACAGTCTGAGCTTGTAATCATGACGGCATTCTCGCGATGTTCCTACCATGGTGGAGATTATCAGACTCCTATGGGTGGGTTTCATGGCACCCAACCAGGAGGAAACTTCCCAACGGGTCCCAGTTGATTTTATGTAAAACGTGGATATTGAGATACTACTTTGTGAAGTCCAAGAAAATAAGATCCCTCCAAACATGAGATTTCTCTTCAGTAATCTTCAAAGCATTCTCTCGTTTACAAAAGCATTTCTTAAAAGAGGAAATACTTACGTAAACATTAAGTCAATTATTCATTGAGAATAAAAATTCACGGCTACTACTTTTTGCAACACCTCTCTAACACATGGTAAAGATCATCTTCTGCCTTGATTTAAAACTAGCACTGCCAAATTCCTAAAGTATGTTATGATTCCTTGCTAGCTTTGCCACCATGATGGTGACAGAATGATAGATGCTCTACTGACATGTCCTTCATTTGCTTCAGAGCTAATAACACTTGCGTGATAAATTGGAGAGGGGAGAAAACCAATGTAGTTCAATAAGAAGTGAGCATAAACATGCGTCATTATATTTGTCCTGATTCTGTCATCTTATATAATAGATATTCATGGTCTCATCCGCAACCCATAAAAGATCGATTTCCAAAAATATGGAATGTTTATTCTCCATCAAATTTTAGTTAGAGCTGCATCATAGCTGAGTCATTTGGCTTTTTATGATATGTAAATTAGTTTCAGAATTTACTAGTCTTTGATGGTGACGGTGACAGGTGACACTCGCAGGCAACCAATGAGAGATGAGACCAGTTGCCATAAAATGACCATATTGTCCCAAAGAGTAAAGAACAGACATAATGACTATGTCTTCTAAACTGGAAGGCACCCAAGGATCTCATCTGACAGGTGTCTATAGGATGCAAACTAATCCATTGGCCAGTGCACTCGTCTCCTAGGACTGACATAACAAAACGCCAGGTGTTGGATGGTTTAAACAACACTAATTTGTTGGCTCACTGTTCTGGAGGCTAGAAGTCCAAGATCAAAGTGTCAGCAGGTCGATTTGTTCTGAGGGCTCTGAGGGGGAATCTGCTTCATGCCTCTCAACTGGATTCTGGCGGTTTACTTGCAATCTTCTGGGATTCCTTGGCTTGTAGACACAACACTCAAATCTCTGCCTTCGCGTTCATGCTGCGTTCTCCTTGTGTGTATCCCTTTATGTGGTATATTTTTTTAAAGATACACACTGTTTGGGGGGCCATGATTCAACCCATAACAGAGAGTCAGAAAATAGAAAGAGGTCACCATACCATGTCCCCCAGGCCAGCCAGTAAAGATCTGCTTTCTGATTTTACACAAATATGTTGATATTTATCTTAGCCACAGTAGAAGAAAGTGTCTAAATCATAGCCTTTGTGGAGTCTATAATCAGTATAGTAGTTAGAATACAGGTTTCTGCTGTTCTAACCATGACATGAATAGTAAATATGAGGTAGGAATTTATTTCCCCCTCAATCATCTGAAATGAAGGAGTCAAGGGATGATTTGACTATCAAGGACTATCAAGGACCCAATGTCCTTTATAAGATTGCCATCTTTGACATGGAGCTTCAGTCTGTGGGCTCAAGGTGGCTGCCCCAGCTCTGTCCACCATGTCTGTTACACAGCTACTAGGAAGGGAACCAGACAAAGGAATGTATGACTGTCCCTTCTGAGTACACAAATGGGGAAATAGGACATCTCACATCTCCCACCCCACCGAACAGAACTTAGATGGTTATTCCCAGCTGCCAGACACAGTCCTAGGACACATCCAGCCTGAAAATGGAGTCCTGTCCCTGTGACCAATGCAAACCCTCACTATGGATGGGAGAGCAGATACGGAATGGCCACTGCCTTTGCCACATCCCATCAACCCTGTAGTACCCCCACTGTCTCCGGCATATGCCTTCTACCATTCTTAAGAAAGTGTTCATGCTCAAGTTTCAAAGCCTTAATTCTTAACCATTTTAGCATCTCTACAACCTTTATATAATTGATCTTCTTGGAGTTCTCTCTTCCTACTCTCCTAATTCTTCCAATTCTTCTTCTCCTTACTAACCGTCTTTTCTGGGCCTCCTTCCTTTGTCCCTTCCTAAAAGTAGGTGTTCCCCATGGGCCTGTCATCCAGGCTTATTCTTGCTCTTTGCTCTCCTTCTTGTAACTCATCAAATTCCTTGATTTCTGCTATTGGACTGAAACGGGCACTTCCTGTATCTCTCTGTTTTCCCCTACTTCTCTGCAAAACCTGAGCTCCCCATTTCTCACTGTGCACTAGACTTTGCCACCTGGATGTCTTGTCAAGTCTCAGCCATCCAAACCCAGATTTGCCTTCATGCCTTTCAAAATCTCTTCCTTTCATTCTAGCACTTGTTTTTACTGTTACTGTCACCCAAAGTTCTAGGGGTTTAATTTTTTTAAACTCTCTTTGTCCCCCTCCCCGCCCCATCAGTCAATAACTCAAGAGCATTTTGTGTGTAGAGTATTATACGCTCCCACCTTCTGACCCATTTCTGAAGTGGTTCTGGTTCCGACCTCCATTGCCTCTCAGTCTAGACCACGCTCATAGCCTTAGTTGTCACCCATTCCAATTCTTCCTACACTAATATTGGAGATGTCAAAAGATCGGGAAAAGCATGTCTCTGGAGCAAGTTATGGATTCAGTTCACAATGGAGAAATTTTTTGATTTCCTACTCTCTTCCTGACATTTATATGCTTCATCTTACATAAAACTCAGTGACTGCTAAGTTAATTAACAGCTAAATAAATAAATTAAGCATATCCCATATGCCAGACACTCTGCCAACAACTTTACCTTATTCTAATTTCACAAACTAAAACTGTAAGTGCTTTTATTATTCTCATTGATATAGTAAGAAGTTGAGATGCATTAAGAAACTGTGGCTTTAAGAAATTAGTTTACTCAGGGCTGGACACTGAATAAATGGGAGAACCAAGATTTGAACCAACTAGTTTTCCTGCTAGTTTCCAATTAGCTTTCTCTCTTAGCCTTTAAATTATATGACCCCATATCAATCATACAAGGTTATTATTGTTACACCATTTTATCAGCCAGGGGTGCTCAGTAACCCTCCCAAGGTCACAGACATAATTCAATCCAAGTTGACCAGATTGCAAAATCTAGATTCTTTCTTTCACTTTATACAACTTATGTCCCATGGTTAAAAGCTATCCCTCAGTCCTCATAAACTATTTTGAATCTGTGGACTTGAGGCTAAGAGAAACTGATAAAAGAGTTGCAATAGGTCAGCACAACACCATCCACAGTTTCAGAAGGACATTCAAAGTACATACTCTCCTCATTGTAGTGCCATCAAATTTATCTATAAAATCATCGTGTTAGTTTACTGAAATGCCATTTAAGAATGTTGTGGGTCCATGTTGGACTTTTTTGCAAGGTTGTAATTGCTGAGATGTTAAGTTCTTAGGTTCGTTTAGCTTACCCTGGTCTTGTATTGAATAAGGAAGCGCCAATAAAACAGGCAATATGGTCAAGTCAATCTTTCCAGAAAGTGGGCTGATAGATTTGTTCTCTTCTGCTAGTGTTAAGCCAATATCCCAGGTCTCTGGATTGCTCATTATCCTAAAACACAGCCAGAAAAGGGTCAACACAGCCTGGATCTCCGATAACTTGAAGTTATGTACACCAAGGTACTTTGAAGTTTATGTGGGTGGGTCAGGTTTTTTTAGTATTAATAAGTACTTAAAAGATGTAGGCTGGAACTCTGGACTCCATCTAAAGGGAGAGAGTGGTCTCTGTTGGCTGTAATATCCCACTTCATAGGCACAAAAAAGCAAAAGGAAATCAAGATTTGGAAACATGAGATGGACAGAAGCAAAAGAAATGTCAATAAATCCAATTCCAAGAAACACTTACAGACTATGAAGACAGAAGGGTGATGCCCAATGTCACTGGAGACTGGGAAAATCAGTTGCCTTAGTTATAAAAGATGTGTTTTATTAGTTTAGCAAAAGGAAAATACATTCAAGCACATGCATATAATAAATGAAGGGTCTTAAGGGAGAAAATGCTAATATGAACGTAAAACCAAATTGCTATTTATGAAGGTGAAATTCAGTGCTACCTCTCTGGCCATTCCTCCCTTGCATGAGAACTACAGACGTGATTAGCTATTTGATATTCCCCTTACCTGAAATAGTCTAGTCATCCTGCATCCATGCATGGAAAGGAGCGTGCGCGCACACACACACACACACACACCATTAGCTTTCTTCTAGCTAATATCCTTTGGGTCTTAGCTTAGACGTTATTTACTCCAGGAAACCTCCCGCATTCTCCCCAAGACCATATAAGGTCCCATCTCTAACACCCTAAACTGCAGCAGTATGAGTCACTCTGTACAGAATCGCCTGTTTACTTGTCTGCTTCTTCCATTAAAAGTCTGAGTTCCTAATGAACAAATCAGGAGACT
>NW_024412442.1:6490277-6587527 GCF_014898765.1 Herpailurus yagouaroundi
AAAAAAAAGAAAAAAAAAAAGTCTGAGTTCCTTGATGGCAAGAACTTGCTCTGCTTTGATCGTTACTGTATCACCAGGGGGTAGCACAATGCCCACAAAGTATACAGTCGCTCAGTGTGAACTTGCTGAATGAATGCATATATTTCACAATGTAGAAAACAAGCCCTGTCACCATTAAGCCCCAGGGTGTGTTCTTTCCTAAAACAGATTTGCTATCAGAGCTTGTCACCCTCTCTAGAGGCAGAAAATGCCAAATATTCTCTTTCTCGGGCTCCCTTAAAGCTATGTGACACAATTCCAGACAAGGAAATGGAAAGGGAATTCTACTCGGGTTCCCACTAAATATTTTTCACCTTCCAAAAAGAGATTCCAAGAACTCTCCCCTTCCTTCTTGCTGTTGCACACAGTGGCATGAAGACACAAGGTAGGTCTCTTTAGACTGAGGCGACAGCCAAAAAGTTAAAGTTAATAGGTTAAGAAAAAAGAAAAAAAGCAGTGACATCATTGAGTGGTTGCACCAACCTGAACTGGTCACCTTAAGACATTGCTATGTGCGACTGTCAATGTCTTTAGCGCTTGGACCCCTGTTGATCAGGAATATGCTGTTACAGCTGAACACATTCTAATTATGTAAGGAACATGCAAATTTTCCTCTGTGGCCTCATGTAAGGCATGATGTTCCAAAAGCCACTATAAACCAGCAGGTGGCATTGGGATACCGGAAGCAAAATCATTATTTGAAGAGCTAAAGGCATGAAAAGGATCATCTAATGACGAAATTGGTTGGCTAAAGATGAAACCCAGGCACCAATGTTAGAAAAGGGCGGTGTGTTGGGGCGCCTGGGTGGCTCAGTCGGTTGAGCGTCCAACTTCGACTCAGGTCACGATCTTGCGGTCCGTGGGTTCGAGCCCCACGTTGGGCTCTGGGCTGATGGCTCAGAGCCTGGAGCCTGCTTCAGATTCTGTGTCTCCCTCTCTCTCTGCCCCTCCCCCGTTCATGCTCTGTCTCTGTCTCAAAAATAAATAAATGTTAAAAAAAAATTAAAAAAAGAAAAGGGTGGTGTGTCTTCCTGTGCTGGAGATGTATGAGGAGCCAACCTGGAGAAACATATTCACAAATATAGTCATTCTTAGCATCTTCAGAATTAGCTCATGAGACAATTTTACAGATAACTACCTGCCTAGGAAACTCTTGGTTGCCCTAGTCCTAAAATATGTTCAACCGTATGTCTTTTTCCAGCAATACATCTTTGGAGCACAGGAACGGACGAAGTGGACCCTTTATGTTTGGGTGGTTACTTACAGAGACCATCCATATCACTTTTCAACCTGACCCACATGGAATCCAGCACCGTTCAGTCCATCTGTTAGAAACAACAAAGGGCACCTGGGTGGCTCAGTCGGTTGAGCGTCCGACTTCGGCTCAGGTCATGATCTCACGGCTCGTGAGTTGGAGCCCTGCGATGGTCATGAGTTTGAGCCCCGCGTCGCATCGGGCTTTGTGTCGACAGCTCAGAGCCTGAAGCCTGCTTCTGATTCTGTGTCTCCCTCTCTCTCTGCCCCTCCCCCACCCACACTCTGTTTCTCTCTCTCAAAAATAATACACATTAAAAAAATGTTTTTAAAAAGAAAAACAAGTGTTCCACTTCTCCATAGACCATACATTCACAATTGTATTCAGTGATTTATTATTAAGTCTTATATTGAATATTAGCAATTGATATAACACTCATCGAAAATTGTAGGGGGATCAGTCAGTGCTTTTTTAGGAAGTCACAGCATTCTTAAAACCAGAGAAGGCAGAATACAACAAACAAAATGCAGACACTTTGACATGAGACACAAAATCTTCTGCAGAAGCGTTCTCCCCCCCAAGCAGCCCCCTTTTCCCCATATTCGCCGCCAATTTCAGGGGCTTTCTCCCCATAGTCTGGCTCCAATGACACAGCCTGGATCTAGGTTTGTATGTTAACAGATCACTGCCTCTTTTGTGGTGTTCTTTTACGCACAAGTGAATAGCTATGGTTTCTACAGCGGCAGGATCTGGTCTTATTTTTACATACAAAATGCAGAAAATGGAATCGGATTGGAAGAGAGGGCAGCGGGCGTGCAGACAGGTTTCTGCAGGTTCTTTGGGGGCAGGAGTCCTGGTGGACAGAGGGCTGGTGCAGAAGCATCAGTACGAGGCAATGCAGTGTCTGGCTTGGCACAGGTCCAAGTGAACGACAGGGACTCACAGGTCCACTGAGGAAAGTTGCAGTGGGAGGCATGGAGGTAGTGGGAAAAAATTCAGTACGCTTCTGAGTCATGGGAACAATTTTATCATCAGTTCTGATATAATTTATCTGTCTAAGGTCAACTACTTTCAGAATTCCTTGCTCTTGGGAAGACTCTGAACTGTGATAGCAAACAGTCATTAGGAAAAATGATCGCTACCCTTTGGAATCCTGATGAGCTAATTCTCCAGCCGTGAACTCGCATAGAACCAGAGCCCTGGGTCATCAAAAACCGTTCCGGGTTTGTTCCAATGCAATACAGCATGTTGAGTCACAGCTAGATGAATGTCAGTCTCATCGTGATTAGCATCATTACTATTTTCAAGCTGTGGAGTTTGTTTTTGAAATTAAGGTTGATTTTTCCCTAACATGCTAAAGCTCTGCCATTCATACAAAAGCATGATTTGGGTTTGGGAAATTTCCTTTGTAGCCTGGGAGCTAGCTCCAGTTAACTTGGATGTTTTTAAATGGAATTGGTACTTTCAGGCAATGTCAGATTGTCCTATCTCATTCTTCGGGACATTGGACTGGGAATTTCATAAGGCCCTCGAATTACTTTTGAAACAACTTTGTCCAAATGGTCTGGAGCCTCTTTCCCCCAAAATTCGAGTACCCAACACAGATTACACGTGAGATAGGACTTGAAGATGACTGCTTTTTAAATGCCTTCCAAAATTGATATCCTCAGTTGAGTATTTTCTTCTTCACCAACGGTCCCCTTTTGACACTTACACATTCATCTCAAATATGATAACTAATTATCAAGGCCCAACACTAGTACAATACTGGGCATGTAGGTGTTAATAAATACTGTGTGATTGAATGGGTCCATGAGTAAGTGAGCGATAAAAGAACAGATAAATGAATTTTAGATCTTGCTCTTTGAGGACTGACTTCCAATCCACTAACACTTTTGTTTTAATATCCACACCAACGGCAAGTCTTAGGTTTTGGGGATGAATTTGATTAGTGAAACTCACTTAGAACCAGTCTTGAGGAGAGGAGACACAATTCAGAGGGATAAGGGCACTTAGGGAAACACAGGGCATGATCAAAATATTCTAAGTCTGACTTTCCTGTACTTGGCCTCTGAAGGCCAGAAATAATTTACCAATATCAACAACTCTGGACCAGGTACATCAAGTCCAGGGTAACCGCTTTGAGAGGCTATGCTAAATAGAGAAAAGCTGACATGCTCATTTCCACACCAATTGCCTCTAATTGGACTTATACGTTTATGGTCGATGTTTGTATACTATTTTTTTTTAAAGTGTGATGGGGGGAGAGGTCCTGTAGCCTTTGTGCATCTTAAATCCATGAAACTTCATCATTCCCATCTGCAAAATGAAGACTCCAACTACATGAGCTCTTTAAACTTTCCCAGCCTAACACTCAATAATTCTATAAATAAATACTTGAACCACTGTTCACACATCTTCAGCCACTCTAACTTTTCAGAGGTTTTATATCGAGGGGAACTGTCCCTTCAAACAGTTGCATGGCCCCGAGGAAAATCATGTGTTAGGCTCTAGACCACCAGTCACACACACACACACACACCTCTGTCCCATTCACAGGAAACTATCTGTCCTCAAACAGGGACAATTATAGAAGTCATCCCAATTGTTTACATTCGTGTGAAATCATTTTTATAAATTAGGGAGGACAGCCACGCATTAAATTATTCATCAACTTTTCATTAACTAGTTACAACTTCAAAGGCGGAGGAAGTGCTTTCAAATGGAAGTATGACGGCCGGCTTGAGAAAGTCCTGTTTCCGATGGTGTCCGAAGTATCTCATTCTGTAGATTCCAGGCTGGGCAGTACCCGGAATATGCCATTGTATCGTCGCATTGCTGTGACCCAGCAATCCCTTGTGCCAATAGAAACTGTTGGTAGGAAACAAACAAACAAACAAACCAAGTTTTGCTCTTAAAAAGGTGTGATTCGACAAAGGTAGGACTGGTCATTATACAAACATTCAGGGAGTACCGACCGTAAGCCAGGCACTCTCCTAGATACTGAGAGTGCAGCAATGAACAAAACAGGGACAAATACTTTCTAGAAGGGAACCTTTAGTTAATAGCCATTTGTAGAAATTGTCTTACCTGTTCTACCTTTATAACCACCCAAACCTTGTCCATCCCCAAAAAGCCTCACCCGATACTCAGAACACGGGATGTCTCCTGTTTGAGAACGGCTGTGGCACTGTTTCTGCCCTTGATGTCCTCTGCTTCAACTGACACTTCCTCTCCCAGCCAGATTCATTTGTTAAAAATATATACTTCACGAGTGCATGCGCCAGACTCTTTTCTAGAGGCCCGAGGATATGGCCGTAAGCAAGACAGCCATGGCTCCAAGTTCCATGGAGCTTGTGTTCTACTAGGGCAAGGGGGGAAGAAAGGCAGTGAACGGGTAAACCGAAAAATGATTTTTAAAAGTGGTGGGTGAAACGAAACAAGTATGGCAGCGGTATCTCTACGGAGATGTTATTTAAGCTGAACCCACACGTGCCCAGAGGAAAGACATTCTAGGTAGAAGGAACAGAGGGTGCGAAGCGTTCCGAGCAGGAAAAAACGTGGTGCAGCGGAAGAGCAGAAGGAAGAGGCAGCGAAGTGTGACACGGGGGCTGAGGTCACAAAAACAGACGGAGTCAGCTCACACGAGCCCTTGTAGACCACCTCAAGCGGGTGAGATATTCTTGCAGGTAAGTGAGATAGAGTGGGTGACTGACTGATAACCCCAACTGTGTAGACAGTAAGTTCCCTGGGTGGAGAGAGTGTTCTCAACATTCTGTGTGTTTCAGCGACAGGCCCCGTGCTCTCATGACAGAGGTGACATTCCAGCTGCTGCTGAACAAGGCAGAAGCAAGCCTATACGTATCCTCAGTGTTCACTGCTGTTGCGATTTGGGGCTTTTGAAAACAAATCATGCTTTTTTATCATCTGTATAATCTTAGCTTAACCCTAAATATGTATTTATTCTTTGTTTAAAAATGATCTGTGCCCGAGATTCCTAAACATCCGAGGAAAATTGAGGCCCAGATTTATGTCTGGCTATCACAGGGGCCCCAGCACGGTCCCATCTCTATTTTCAGTTAACCACGTGAAGGAAACCAACACGCAACTAATGACCTAATCTAGGGTGATGTGAGTCAGGTACAGGTTGCCAAAATTTTTGCCCACTCCCTGCCACTGTCCTGCGGTGTGAAATGGATGCGCTTGGGAACAAAAACATTTTCTTATCTCAGATACCACTTGCAAATCTTCAAAATATTTATTCGGCTCAGGGATTTGGTATCGAAAACACAGAGATACGCCTCTCCGAGGAAACTCCAGAAGCAAATTCCATTCTCACTGGAGTCAGGAAAAGATAGACACTCAAGCTTCTCGTGTGTTAGTAATTCCAATGAAGAATCATTGGCCACGTATAAACATGTAATCATTTTGCCTATAGACTCTTGTTATTTTCCCAGAAGGAACTGTCAGGCTCTACAGAGGCCCGTGTGCCTCGCGACCCATTTGCAAGAATGGCTGAGGCTAGCCAGCCTTCAGGGGTAACGTCTGTGGCCGTGGAAAAGAACAAAATTAACAGATGTTTACAAAAATGGAGGCCACAACCTCATTAGCACCTCTCCTGACAGTAGCACATGTCCCACTGTTTCGCAGGGAAAGAGAGTCCAAATGGAGTCGAATAAATCCACTAAATATGGCCAGAAGGCTCCATGGGAATTTGATAGCAGTTAATTTCTGGCCTTGAGCCCGTGTTCCCATTTGTCTTCCCCGCATCACTGACCCACTGTTCCCATGGCTTGAAAGACAAAATGTCCAACAGGCGAGCTCACCGTGTCTCCCAGGAGGCGTCGTTATGTACTATCCGCCATGTTGCTGATGTGGCCTCGTATTTCTCAACAGTGAGGAAGGTCTGATGGGTCTGAAACGCAATTGACACATTTGATGAGACCCTGCACGGTCATAAAAGGTGCCTGCCTGTAAGTACGTCCTTGTGGTCTGTAGGCTGAGCTGCCAATACCTTGTGTGAAAATGTACTAGAATTTCGTCCATATTCTCAGGTGCGTCTCTCTCTACGTTCTGTGCGACGTCTTCAGAATGTCACTCTACCCATGCTGTTACACACCATGACTTTCTTTTTTTTTTTTTTTTTTTTTTAAGAAAAGTGAATGGAGCATAATTTTAGAGCTGATAGCAAATTTTGCAAACCAGGGCAGAGAAGAGACCGAATAAAACTCGAGATTCTAAAAAAGGCCCAAGTCAAGCCTTTTCATGACATGTTTATTGATCTATATTCCACGACTTTCTCTTGTCATTTCAAGACGTAGGAGGGAAAATGGGAATGTTTCTTCATCTTTCCATCTCTGGGTAAATGAATTATTAGTAAATATGTCTCCCAAGTGAAAGAATTGAAAACGATGCATAAACCTTCCCTGTCTTAGATGCTGAAAGCAATCCCTATATTTTGTCACAATGGATTCCTAGAAAGCACATCACGAGCAGGTTTCATTCCTCCGTTGGAAAATTGCTATAATAATTCATTTCAGACCAACAATTCAGCTTCAAATACAGTGCAGATTTGATATAACAAATTAAAAGATACAGAGGCCATAATCTCTAATTTTCCTCAAAAATCTTTAGATTGTGGCCCTTAAGGGCAGGACCTGTGTCTAATTCATTTTTATCCGTTACAGTCCTTTACACCTGTCACGTGTAGATGTTCAAATAACACTCTGGTGAATGGATCACTTATTTACAACTGGGCCATGGGATTATCTAAAATATTACTCAGCTGATGGGTTATATTCAATGAAGAAGTTTTCACTATGATGGTCACTTGTAACAAAGAGAATGGCTTCTGGCCATTTAGGGCAGAGTGACATCGGGGAGGCTGTTGATGGAGTAGGAGGTAGGGTGATCCCCGGCCCACAGGTCTAGAGTGGGGACCAGAGAATGAGGGTAGGCCACTGACTATGAGAACTATGTGACTACCATTTCCCACCCCCCAACACACAACTCCTGACACACAACTCCTCCTGACACACAACTGCTTCATACAAGTTACTGGATCTTTCTCTAGGCCTCGGTTTCTTCGTCTGTAACATGGGGATAATAAAATGTAACCCAATGCACAGAAGTAAGGATTGAATTAGACCGAGGTGACAATGTACACAGAGCACTTGACGTGGCGCCTGTAAAGAATAAGCAGAGGTGAGGAGGTCCTGATCACCAACAAAAGAGGGGAGTGGAAACTGTCGTGTGCTGAGTCCCAGGGCCTTCTTAGAAATTAATTCTAGCGGAGCCTGGGTGGCTCAGTCAGTTAAGCATTCGACTTTGGCTCAGGTCATGATCTCACGGTCTGTGGGTTCGAGCCCCATGTCAGACTCTGTGCTGACAGCTCGGAGCCTGGAGCCTGCTTCGGATTCTGTGTCTCCCTCTCTCTCTGTCCCTCCCCTGCTTGTGCTCTGTCTCTCTCTCTCAAAAATAAATAAACATTACAAAAAAATTTTTTTTTAAGGAATTAATTATTTTCTCATTACAGTGCTCTAAGCATTTTGTTCTCCTGCTTCTCCATGGCAATGGAGTGATGATTAGTCTTTCTCCGCCCTAAGGATATCAAATGACAATTAATCCTGCAGTTTTGCTATCACACTTTGAGATCTCCCGAAAACAATGCTATAAACATGCAAATATTATGACAGAGTTTGCCTAGAGAAATTATTGCAAACAGGTGCGTGTTGACTTTCCAAGCAGTAGAACGTTTTTCCCTAATGGCATATTTGCCAATGTCCTCTGGCCACAATCATTATCACAGCAATAATGAGATTTCAGTGAACGGAAATGGAAGGCGGATTGGGAGAAAAGGCGTTTGGGGTTGTAAGTAACAATGGTCCCTGGGAAGAATGGCTCATGGACGGAATAAATGTACCCTCGACCACAATAAAAAAAAGCCTGACCTTGAAATCATTTTTGTATACTTACTCCTTTTCTTCTACAGCTTTCTTTGTTGTTTGAATTTTTACAACTAGAACATATCTAGCTATTGCTTGGGTAGTTATGAGAACATTCTAAAGGAGTTACAGAGGAGCAAAATGAATTCATTTTATTAATAGCCATATTACATATGTGCACTTTGTCATGTGTCTTCTATGTGGATATAAACACAGTAAAGTATGAACTGATATGTAACAAACTATGAACAATTATTACCTCTAAAAACGTTTATGGAAAGACAGGTACTTTCGAACTCTATTTTTTTTTTTAATGTTTTTATGTTATTTTTGAGACAGAGACAGAACACGAGCAGGGGTGGGGCAGAGAGGGACGGACACACAGAATCCAAAGCAGGCTCCAGGCTCCGAGCGGTCAGCACAGAGCCCGATGTTGGGCTCGAACCCACAAACCATGAGAACACGACCTGAGCCGAAGTCGGACGCTTAACTCAATGAGCCACCCAGGCGCCCCTCCTATTCTGCTTCAAAAACCTTCTATATTGCCTATTTTTACACTGAACATGTATTTCTTGTGTCATTTTTTGAGGTAAAGAAATAAATATCCAATTAGCGCCAGTAGTAAAGAGTAGGGAAATGGCAAATGCAAGATAAAGGGCTCCAAGCCAGGAGGGCACCCCCTCCACGACAGTACAGGTAGGACCGGAGGCCAGGATCCTGGAGGAGAGGGGCCAAAACAGGGGTAGGAAGGAACCAAAGATACACTTCATCCTTGGCGCTTTGATTATTTCCCCAAATTTAGTAGGGTTTCTAAATTGGAATACATAAATGGGATTGTACTCAAATTTAGATCTTCTCAAGAGATAGTGCAGTTCCTTCTGTATTGTGCAACATGTGAGCCCAAGCAGAGCCAGTTAAATGTTTCCACGTGCTTTTTTTCCCAGACTTAATTCTACATTAATGTTCCTACTGAAAAATTTCCCACACTTAAAAAAATAAGATGACGGGCACCTGGGTGGCTCCGTCAGTTAAGCATCAGACTTCGGCTCTGGTCACGGTCTCATGGTTTGTGGGTTTGAGCCCTGCATGGGGCTCTGTGCTGACAGCTCAGAGCCTCTGTGTCTCCCTCTCTCTCTGCCTGTTTCTCTCTCTCTCTCTTTCTCTCTATTCCTCTCTCAAAAATAAATACACATTTAAAAAATTTTTAAAAATAAGATGAAAATCAAGTAGGAATATTTTGTCATTATGTTGTTAACCTCTAGAAGGATTTTCAAACAAAGACTGAAAAGTGGGCTGAAATCTATAAAAAGAATCATTGATGCTTACCTGGTTTTCTGCTGAATTCTTTGGGTTAGCGCCTACAAATATCACTTCGGCAACTTCTCCCTGAAAATAAAAACTCATTTTATGAGTTTTAATAAAAGCATTCTTTGCTGGGCTCAGATTTAGGCCAGGATTTATGAAATGTTCTAGGATGCTGGGCACCTGTACAGATTTCATTCTATTTAACCAAGTGAGTTATCTTCTCAGAATAGCAGAGAACGTGCCCTTGCAAGAGTGGACACAGGAATTTGGGGCCAGTAAATTGCTCTACAATTTTTCGCCAGTGAATTTGCCTTTAGTATATTCAGATGTAGATGAAAACAGAGAGCTAGGGTTCATGTCAGCGACAGCGCATTAAAGCGCCTTCTTCAGCCTTTGCTATTTTCTCACACTTCCCTCCAACACACATATAGGAAATGGACTGGCTTCCATAAGAGCGATCAAAACTTCCCACGAGTGGCTTGTGCTTACACTGGCATGAACGAGATACGAGGCAGAATGACAGGGTGTGTGCCTTGAGAGCGTGCCATTCACATCACACAGAGGCAGAGCTCAGGCAAAGTAAGGCAGCCTTGTGGCGTCCACGAAGGCCAGGAAGTCTTGCGTTGACGAGGTAGAGTGACAGAGGGAAGAGGGCACCGGACGGAGGAGAGCCACAGAGAGAGAGAGAGAACTCTGGAGAGGTGTGGGAAGTTCCTCTCAACTCTGTAAGACAACCACCTGAAGCCAAGAGAAGACTGTGTCCGCAGAGACTGAAATTTACTCCCTGAAGCATCCAAGCACACACTCTGATCAATAGTGGGCTGAACACTAAGTGAGGTAACTACGGGGGCAACACCTTGAGAGCCACACTTAAGAGAGACAGAGCTCACTAATTTAGTCAAGTTTTCGATGAGCGAACAAACAAACAAAAACAACAAGGCCGGGGGGGGTGGAGAGGTGAGGCCAGAATCCAGAATTGCTACAATATAGCAAAACACATCCAGGATTCAAGGACAAAAAATGATGAGATGTGTGTATATGAAAATATGGCTCATATTAAGAGGAAAAAGAGCAATCAAAACTGACTTTCTGTGCCCCCAGACATTGTCGTTAAACCAGACACAAACTTCAAAGCAGCTGTTATAAGGATGTTCTGTGAACTAATAGAAATTATGTGTAAAGAACTGAAGAAATTCTTATGATGATAATGACCTACAGAACCTCAGTGAAGAAAAGTAATTTTATTTACTTTATTTTTTTTTAATTAAAAAAATGTTTACTTGTTTATTTTGAGAGAGAGAGAATGGGGGGGAGGGGCAGAGAGAGAGAGAGAGAGAGAGAGAATCCCAAGTAGGCTCCACGCTATCAGCACAGAGCCCTATGTGGGGTTTAAACTCACGAACCATGCGATCACGACCTGAGCTGAAATCAAGAGTCAGATGCTCAACCAACTGAGCCACCCAGGCACCCTAGGAGACGTAACTTTAAAGATGGATTAAGCATCCAATCAGATGTTTTGGAACCAAAAATCACAACTGATGTGAGAAATTCCCCAGTAAGGGCTTAATAGCAAATATGAGATGACAGGAGAGAGGATAAGTGAACTAGCATTTATCAATTACAAATTATTTTATCAGAAGAATGGACAGAGAAAAGTGAAGAAAAATTGATAAAGCCTCAAAAAAAACCAAAAACACATGGGACCTCAGGTATACTGACATTCACAAAACAGAAGACACCGAATTAGAGGAAAGAGAGAAACAAACAAAACTCTTTTTGAAGAAATAATGGATGAAATCTTCCCAAACTTGATAAACGTTACCTTGAGGAGCCAAGGAACTCAACACATCCCAAGTAGGATAATCCCAAAGTGTTTCATACTTAGATACATTGTAGCACACGGGTGGCAGTCAGAGACAAACAAAGAAAAGAAAATCTTGAAAGCAGTTAAGGGAAATATAATGCATTACGTACAGGCACACCCCAGGATTAGCAATTGACTTCTCATTAGAGAGCAAAGAACAGGGCAACTGTGTGACACATTCAAAGCGATGAAAGAAAAACATTTGGCAACCAAGAACACAGCGAAATGTTCTTCAGAGATAAAGGGAAAATACAGCCCTTGCAGATCAATGAAGCCTGAGAGATTATGTTGTTACAGACCTGCCCTTCAAGAAATACCAGTGGAAGTTCTTCATGCTGAAAGGAAATGAAGCTAGATGGTAACAATAACTCAAATTCCTCAGAAACAGTAAGCAGCACCCGAAGGGTAAATACGTGGGCTCAATTCAAAATAGTCTAGGGGCGCCTGGCGGGGGGCTCAGTCAGTTAAGCCTCCCTTCCTGCCCCCATTTCCTGGCACATTTCCAGCCTTAGAATCCCCGAAGGATGGGTCTGATTGCACCTTAGTGACATGGCCTTTGGTGTGGGTTTCCTGATAGCCTCAAGGTGAGGGCTGGTGCCAGGTAATCAACCAGGTGATTAGACGGTTGAAAGGATCAAGTCCTACGCCCTGATCTCCAGGGACTGGAAAGGGGCTGGGAGTTGGGTTCATCATCAACAGCTGATGATTTAATCAGCATAAAAGTCCCTCAAGTCTAGGGTTCACCAGAGCTTCTAGGTTGGCGAATGCTTGGAGAAGCTGGTAGGGGGCCCTTCCTGGAGAGCTCATGGAAGCTTCACATTCCCTCCCCTACCCCTTGCCCTCTCTGCGTCTCTGCCCTCAGGCTCTTCCTGAGTCGTATCTGTGTATAACCTAGCAAGTAAACTGTTTTCCTGAGTTCTCTAAGCCTGTTCTAGCAAGTTATTTAACCCGAGATGGGGCTCATGGGGATCTCCAGTTCATAGCCAATGGGTCAGAAGCAGATGCGACAACTTAGATTCGCCGTTGGTATCTGAAGCGTGAGGGGCTGGGGGGTGTGGTCTGTGGGACTGAGCCCTCAACCTGTGGAGTATGTGCCAACCCCCAGCATCCAGTGTCAGAAGTGAATTCAATTGTAGGACACCAACGGGGTGTCTGCAGAGGACTAAAGAATTGCTTGGTGTGGGGAGAACCTCTATACACCTGCTGTCACAACTACCGAGTATAGGGTGTGGAGAGGAGAGACTTCTTGAGTCTCGAAAACGGCTAGAAAAATAATTAAAAATATCTATCATTTTTAAAAATCAACAGAGGAATTAAAAAAAAAAAAGGTACATTCAAACATAAGAAGAGCTTCCAACCTTAAAAAACGAGAAGAGCAAAATAAAATCAAAGCCATCAGAAGGAAGAATACGGAACACCAGAGCAAAAATCTGTGAAATAGAAACAGAAAAAAAAAAAAAAAAGATAAAATCAATGAAGCTAAAAGCTAGCGAGCACTTTGAAGACAGAAATTATCAAAATCAGGAAGAAAGAAAGGACATTGTTGTTGGCCCTACAGAAACTAAAAGGATTGTGAGAACCTATTATGAACTTTATCTCAACAAAGTAGACAACTCACATGAAACGGGCAAATTCCTAGGAAGATCCAAACTTTTAGGAAGATACAGATTCCTCAAGACAAATTAAATGCTGAGAAAGATACATAATTGACTCAAGAAAAAATAGAAAATCTGGTTAGGCTTATAAGGAGTAAGGAAACTGAATTAGTAAATAAAAATTTTGCCATAAAAAGAAGCCAAGGTCCGTGTGGCTCTGCTGAAAAATCTGATAGAATATTTAAAGAAGAAATAATACCAATATGTTCTATGCACTTTCAGAAAATGCAGGAGGAAACCCTTGCTAACTCATTCTTTGAGACTAGTGTTTCCCTAACACAAAAGGCAACTAAGACAACATGTGAAAAGACAGCAAAAGTCCTCATGGACATGAGTATAAAACTTCAGCAAAATATTAACTAACCAAATGCAACAGCATATAGAAAGGATTATACACCATTACTAAAGGGTATTTATTTAATATCTGAAAATCAACAAATGCGATTCACTATATGAATAGAATAAGAGACAAAATCCCTCATGGTCACTTCAGAAGACATAGAAAATCATTTGAAACAAATCCAACCTCTATTCTTAGAGGAAGGAAGGAAGGAAGGAAGGAAGGAAGGAAGGAAGGAAGGAAAGAAAGAAAGAAAGAAAGAAAGAAAGAAAGAAAGAAAAAAGAGAAAAAAATTGGCCTACAAGGGAACTTTCTCAACTTGAGAAAAGGCATCTACAAAAATCATAAAGAAAACATCACACTTAATGACTACTCTTCCTCCTAAAATTAGAAACAAGACAATGATGCCCAGTCTTACAACTTCTATTCAACATCGTATTGGAGATTCCAGCCAGTGCAATAAGGAAAAATAATTAAAGGCATCCAGAAAAGAAATCCAAAAAAGAATAAGGAAGCCTGTTTTTATTCACAGATGACATGATACATATGTAGAAATGTGTAAGGAATCCACATCCCCCGCCCAAAATCTACTGGAACAGATAAATGATTTAGCAAAGTTGCAGGACACAAGATCAATGTAAAATAGTGGCATAGTCCTGCTTCACTTCTACAAGCTCTTCCTGTCCTTGACTTTAGAGACTTTTCTTAGCTCCAACAAATGGTTCCATGACCATCCATTAATAAAATGAATTTTCTTCATCCATTTAAGAAAATGGAAAAGAAAAAATTAAGAAAAGAATAATTTGGATTTTAGAAATTTGATTTTACATGATGACCACCTGAAAAATAAATATTTCCCCATTCTGATGTTTGCAGAGGCCCTGCAGAGTTAAGAACAATTTTCAAAATCATTGCTAACAGCTGGTCTGCATCATGATTAGAGCAATTGGTGACATTAGACAATATCTTTCCCCCATCCCCAGACGCAGGCTTCTGGATCTCCTGGTGAGCCTTACCACTCTGTATGTAGGTTTCGCGGGCTGCAGAACATCCCCAAAATTTCTGCCTAGTGGTGCTCTATCCACAATATTGGGAATTAATGAGGCTATCAGTTGTTTGAAATATGGAGGCTCTGGACCTCTGCTCAGGTTGGCTACCGTGTCCTAGAACAGAGAGCATTTGCTTAAGGAGCACACAATGTAGAGTCAAAGCCCCTTTTCCCAGGCTCCATACCCAGAAATGCCTTCATTAAAGGAAATGCCCACACACACATCCTCGCTCTGAGAGCTAACAGCTTTAACAAGATGTGGGGGAACTTGCTAAGACGTGAGTCTAGACATCCAGAATGTAAACTTTGGTCGCCAGAGGAAAATTTGGGTCATAGGCAATACTTTCACCCCGCCCCCCTGCCCAAGGCAGTATAGTTCAGCTATCTGAGTGTAAGCACTACTCAGGGTTAGATCCTGGGACCGCCATTCCTTAATCGTGTGACTTTGGATAGGGCCGGACACACGATAAGCTCTTTTACTTTTAAAAAGTGTTGTACCTCTCTTATCCAGAGTCAGTACCAAGTTTTCTTTCTTTCCCTAGACCCTTCTCTGTGCTAATTAAAAAATACAATCAACACTCTTTTAAGTTAAAAGTTAAGATCAGCATATATCGTGACTGGTTTAACCTATGTTTTCCACGTTTGTCACCTTTAATAGTGCCATCGCAACGCTGATCTCAAATTTTAAGTAGTCCTTCATAATGTACTCTAATCCTCACTTTATATATTTAATCTTTTTCAATGGCCATAATATCGATTGGCATTCCCATTTTGCAAGTGGGAAAATCAGCTTGGAGATACTCAGTATTCTTTTTCAAGATGGCAGAGCTAATCTTAGATACAGATGCATAACATCGACTGTGACACAAATGTCTACAAAATGAACCACACTTTCTTCCTAAGTATCACTATAAAACTTGAAGATTCTATTTCTATGGGAGGAACAGTAGACGTATAGTTGTAAATGAAAGTTACAACTCTGAAAACAGAGGCCATCTCTCAGGGTGGGTTATGGGTTCCTACTTTGCTGTATCATCTGAATATTCTATAACTAGTTACAGCCTTTATGATGAAAATCAAAGCAGTTCTACTTTGAAAAAAAAGTACCAGAGCTGAAGCTGAAGGAGTGTTATGATAATACAATAACGGGGTAATTAAAATAGACCCTACGTAAATACCTCCCACTGAAACTTCACACAGTCGGCGATTAGAGGAAGCAAATGGGATTGCCAATATCCAACTTTTGGACCCACAGAAACAGGTGTTTCATTGTTTCAACTTGATATGACCAAGCTCTTCCTTTGAAAAGGCTTTATAGTCTGTGCTATGCCCCAATTCTTTCTCAGCCTTTACTGGGGCTTATGGGGTATTATATAAAGATCTGTTTATTATTTTATGCCCTTTATCCTGCTTGTTGAGTAATCTTCTGACACCAGAGTCAGTTTCATTAATAACTGCATCCCAGAAGAAGATGTCCATAAGTGGAGTTCTTTCAAGGAAACTTGTTTAGATGTACTTACTCTAGGTAGATGCGTGCGAATGCACATTCCAAGGTACCTGCTGTACTTCATTGCATCTAAGCCTCTATTGATTATAGCAACTATTGTTTTTGAACCACCAAGAAAGTAAAAACATGCTACTAATTTTAACCATAAGATTCCTCTGATTGGAAGGCGCACCCCGATTTCAGAGATGCTACAATACGGAAAATGGGCATCTCAGAAGGAATGACCCACTCAACTCATGATGTCATTGGCAGGATCATCACCGGGATTCGAGAACACTGGTTCAACTCCCAGCTACAGTTAGAGTAAGCCCGGTGAGCTATCATCTCCAAACCAATTTGCTTATCTGAAAAGTGGGGGGGTGGGGGGGGAATGATACCGCCATATTCACATGACGATCATGAGCATACCATGAGATAATACATATGAGCAAAGCTGTCACCACCAAAATGTATTAACTGAATCTGAATTCACTATCGGTTTCATTTCTTAGAGGTACCTCATAACTACAAACTCTTTAAATATGAAGGTTTTGAAAAAACTGAACATTTGCGGCTAAGGTTTTCTTTGGCTTTCCTCCGCATCTCCCCACCCCTGACACACACACACACACACACACACACACACACACGCACACACATATGAGTTTTGGTTACCGTAGCAATGGCCTTAGCAAGGGCTCTGAAGAGCTGGATGTAAGCAGACAGGGTATGTGGTCCATAAATTGTAGAAGCTGCCTCGTATCGCTGAGCCTGCAGGAGAGGCAGGGCTGAATCGTACACCGTTCTACATGCCTTGACCCATTTACAGAGGTCCCACGTCTTTGGTGAAGGGTGATACTGGACATCTCACATAATTCAAACTGGCCTCATTCAAGATTTAATCATGACAACGGAGGGTGGACATTTCCATATCCCGGCTAAAGTAAATGGCTCCCACCAACTACTTGTTAAAGGCAGTGGCTTCTCTCGGCTTCCGGTATTTGGGTATTTGGACGACCAGCCCATCTACTCTGAAAGGGAGGAACGGCTCCTGAGCCTAAGTCTATGTTAAGTACTTGTAATATAAATGTTTGCCCTCGAGGAGCACAGCAGGAGAAAAAAAACAATGAGGGAGAATGAGAATCTCAGGAACTCCTGGAGAAAATGGGTAGTGAGGATACTGACCTGAGAAGGACATTTAACCATCAGGGAGCTACAAACTAGAACCAGATACATCTCCTCTCCTTTAGCTGAGCTGCAAGCCTTCAGTTTTTCCACAGGAACCTCAGACTTATCAAATCTTAAGTGGATCCCATCACTCCAAATGCACCCCCTCTCCCTGTGACATTCTTCAGCTCAGTGAATGCCACCCCCCCCCCCAACATCTTAGAGACTCCTCTCTCTCCCTCATCCTATATCCTGTAAATCCCCAAGCTCCCGTTACCTGGCATCTCTTGAACTCTTTCATTTTCCTCTGGGTCTCCTGATTTTACTGTGGCCAAACCCTTGGCTCTCACCCGGATCATAACCACTGCTTCCCAATCAGTTCTCTGCCTCCACACTTAATCTTCTAATTGATCTTGCTACACCTTCCATCCTAGTGACCTTTCTGGATCACAAATTTGATCAGAACACTCCTCCCTTGCAATTAACTCTACTTCAGTTTTCTAAAGCCTTCTTTCTGGGGCACAGCATAAAAGATGCTGCATCAACCCATGCCTCTCCATCAACTAGTCCCTGTCTCACTATCCTCCACGAACTATGGCCCCACAAATGTACCAACTCAGTGGCCCCCGGACCTTTGCATGCATAGCTTCCCCAATACCGGCTCCCTCCCTAAATTTTATTTGCCTAACTAGTCCTTACTCATTCTCAAGAACTCACACAGATGTTACATCTTCCAGAAAATCTGCCAGTCTCCATTCCTCAAATGCCCAATATAGACTAACGCACTCTCTGTTTTCATATCACCCTGTTGGATCCCTCTCACAGAAATGTGATTATCTGCTGTTCTCTGTCTTTCGCTAGACCATAAATCCTAGTAATCGTGAGGGGAGGGGCAGATTGTTACTTATTGTTATGCTCAGATAGTGGCTAGTACAGTATCTGTCACAACACATATCTGTGGAATGAACTAGTGAATAAATTAATTAATATTAGTCCCTGTAGGAGCGTGTCCCTAAGAGAAGCCAGTAGGGGTTCCTAACCCTATTGGTGCCTTTGGACTCCTTTGGCAGTCTGTTGAGACCTATGGACCCCTCTCAGAGTAAATGTTTTCTAAATGCATACAATAAAAAACATGGCTGACAAAGAAAACCAATGAGACTGAAATACATGAATCAAACATTCATAGACCATTTTTGTGATAGCATAATGTTTGTTCTTCTTCATTGAACAACGAGTAATGTTTGTGTTTCCTGACTAATAAGGTCTAATAACTACTGTGATTTTATTTTATTTTTAATTTTTTTTAATGTTTGTTTTTATTTTTTGAGAGAGACAGAGACAGAGCGTGATTGGGGGGAGGGGCAGAGAGAGAAGGAGACACAGAATCCGAAGCAGGCTCCGGGCTCCGAGCTGTCAGCACAGAGCCCAAAGCTGGGCTTGAACTCACAAGCTGTGAGATCATGACCTGAGCCAAAGTCGGAGGCTCAACCGACTGAGCCACCCAGGCGCCCCTCCCCATCTTTCTTGAACTCTCTGCTGCTCTCCTTGGTATCTATCTCAAATCATGCTTTCCTCATCTCTTGGTATACCTGTTCCTGTCTGTTTCTGGGCCCTTCTCTCCCTGGGGTTTCCCACCCCACCCCACCCCGCTCTCCCTCGCTTTCTTCCTTCCTCCTCAAAAATGATACATTGATATGGCTTCTGTGTCTCCTCCAGTGAACTTCTTTTTCTTATTTCTCACATATTCTTCTCTCACTTCCAACTCATAATGCAGAAATGGAATTTTTACATTCGTTACTGTTTATAGATCTATTATTCTGAATTGTCAAGGCTATTAGACAAAACATTTAAATTCCTCTCTGATTTTTTTTTTTTTTTTTTTTTTTTTTGAGACAGAGACAGAACATGAGCAGGGGAGGGGCGGAGAGAGAGGGAGACACAGAATCGGAAGCTGGCTCCAGGCTCCGAGCCATCAGCACAGAGCCCGACGCGGGGCTCGGACCCACGAGCTGTGAGATCATGACCTGAGCCGAAGTCGGAGGCTCAACCGAAGGAGCCACCCAGGCGCCCCCAAACTACTGTGATTTTAAAATAGCAACGAGAGTGAAATGTTTCCAAATCTGCAATAACTCTAGGTGATATAAAACGTGTCTGTGGTCCCCATCGGTGACGAAGTCAGAGGTACTGCTCGTGTTATCGTTGTTTGAAATGTACACTCACAATGGAAGGAAATTCTACGTGAAAGGTTACAGAGAAATGCAAAACTGGATAAACGGAAATTATTCCCATCCAGTGTACCGCAGTTAGGAATCCTTAGTCAACAGGATCTCCTAGAAGACAGGGACTTTCAGGAGAGTCAACAGAGCTCACTGTTGGCGTCACTGGACGTTTGTCAAGGAGTAGACTGTATGCCTCCACGTGGACTCCTGAGACATGGCCAGCACCCACGCTCATTACCAAAGCCCCCGACAAAACAACTCATTTCAGAAAAAGTGGAGGTCAGTGAGGCCAGAATTCTGACTTGAACTTGGAAAGGGCAAACTCCCAGATACAAATCTGACTTGAACTTGGAAAGGGCAAACTCCCAGATACAAATCCTCCCCAACACGACCTCTGGCTTATCATTCTCTCATCTGTCCCCAAACAAAATCACCACTCAAAAACCCCTTTGAGGAAGTCTAGACAGGAAACCTGCATTTGCCACCACAGTCTTGATGAGGGTAGAGTTCACTGAAGCGACGAGAACTTTTCTACTTTACCTGGTATTCTTCAAAGGTGGTAATGTAATGTGTATACACGTTGCACAGGCCTGAAATGACGGTGGTCATGTTCTGCATCCCATAGGTTGCAAATTCCTGGTGGGGGAAAGGTAGAGCCCGATAAAATTGCTCTTCGCTGTACTGTATCCTATCGGCCCAGTTATACTTAACATGCAATCGTAGATGTGACTCTCGTGTAAGGTGACTCTCTTAACCTCGTTCCTAATGATCAAAACTGTTTGGCTGTGTGCAAGTACCCACGAGGCCTTGGGGAAAAGTTAGAGCCGTAACTGCACTACCTGTGGGCAAGTCAGCGGCTCTAAGAACATCTCACTGGTTGGTTGAATTTGCAGATATAGAATCTTCTTATTACTAAAATACAGACACTAAGCCCGTTTCCTTAAAAAGCATAATAGAAGGATACTAGCTGACCGGAGTGGTTATTTCCGGCTCTAAGTATGATTATGTCATTTTAGAAACATCTACACTACCTTCCTGAATAGGAAGAAAATCATAAATGCAGATAAAATACAGAATTCCTAACATGGGTTAGATTTTATTTAGACAGAACTTCAAGATATTAAGGTACGTAGGGTTATGTACTATTTGATCTGTAAAACCGTTATCAATTTTTAAATTATTAATAGATAAATACAGCAATAAAATATTTAAACCGGATTATAGCTTCCTTCTCATTTTTAAGCTTATTTTTATACCACTAATATTTCATATTCACCTCCACGCATTACTTCCTTTTTTATTTTTTTTTAATTGTTTATGTTTTATTTATTTTTTGAGAGGAAGAGAGACAAAGCCTGAGTGGGGGAGGAGCACAGAGAGAGGGAGACACAGAATGGGAAGCAGGATCCAGGCTCTGAACTGTCAGCAGAGAGCCTGACACGGGGCTTGAACTCACAGACCACAAGATCATGACCTGAGCCAAAGTCGGATGCTTAACCGACTGAGCCACACAGGCGCCCCTCTACGCATTACTTTCAAGTGTGTGAAACTCTAGGCATCTTAGCAATGATTAATTTAAAAGGTATCAGATCGCAGGATTAGGGAGTTCTTTTCTCTTCCCCAAATATAAAGGTATACATATTTTATTTCACTTTTAACTCACTGCTTGAACGGCCTCCCGAAGTCTTCGTCCAGACATGGTCCTGAGTCAAGAAAACAGAGTTATCTAAGTGGTTCCCGACTCCAAAAGCATGCAAAGAGCACAGAAAAACTTGCGGCGAAAGACAGGCGGGATCCTGGCTCTTAACACAACACGGTAAGGCGCGTGCAAGCTCTGTGACGAGGCAGAGCTAAACTTGAGCCCCTTTCCCCCTGGCTGTCCTGTCTTCAGAACAAATCCTCAACTGAAAACAGACGACTTGGAGGAGGGAAAGGCCCTCCGTGAATATCACTGGCAAAGACGATGATCATTTTCCATTCGTTGACCCCAAAAAAATGTACTGTCTGCGTTCGGTGTTAGCAAGAACTGAGGCAAGTTGAGAGTGTATGTGCTCCTGCCTACAAAGAATTTACCGTTTCCTTCTTTCATTGAATCCTTAACAAAACACAGCATCTGCCACATAAAAGGCCCCCTTCTAAATTTTTTTTTAACATTTACTTATTTTTGAGACAGAGAGAGACAGAGCATGAACGGGGGAGGGGCAGAGAGAGAGAGGGAGACACAGAATCGGAAGCAGGCTCCAGGCTCCGAGCCGTCAGCCCAGAGCCCGACGCAGGGCTCGAACTCACGGACCGCGAGATCGTGACCTGAGTCGAAGTCGGACGCTTAACCGACTGAGCCACCCAGGCGCCCCAAGAGGCCCCCTTCTAAGGGCTAAGGATTCAAGGGTATGAAGCTCACTTTCCAGGGTAGGTGGTGGTGGGGGGGGGGGGGAGATGGTCAACAAGCAAATAAAAGAAATGGGATGGCCACAGTGGCTACAGGGACCAGAAAACGGAGTCAGGATGAAAAGGCGATTGCGGCAGTCCTTGAAATGATGAGGCCGCTGCTGATGCTGTGGGGACTTGGTGGTGGTGGTAAGGACAGTGTGAGCTGGGGTCAGCAGGACTGGCATCTCTGTTAGAGATCTGAACAAAGAGCTGAAGGAAGAGAAAAGTCGGTCGTGGGGATAAAAGGAGGGTCAGGGTTTCAGAATTTGCCGCAAGATCCCAAGTGGGGAAAACTGAAAAAAAGAGTATGATACAGTGAGATACAAAGGAGCCAGCGCAGAATTATCTCCCCCCCACCCCCCACCCTCCGAGAAGAAGTGATTGCAACAGAAACACATACCCAATAATTACATTTTTAACTACAAAGTAACAAAGAAAACTTACGTAAATTCCCCAGGGATGGCAATTATGGCCAAGGACCCAACGGTGATCATCTGAACATCAACGATGTCTGGGTGCCATGGGTGCGGTTTTGTCAGCTAAAAAACCCCAAATGTGAAAACCGTGTGAAAGGGTATTGCTCTCTATATGGACAAGCGACAGATGATGCTCAGAGAATTCCCTTTATTAAAGGATTTTAAATGTTTCCAGCTGTTTTGGGTGCTTTCTCCTCCTACCATAGATTTTCTTTCTAATTAATGAGGTAGTATTCAATATTCTATCTGGTCATAACATATGGATCTCCATGCCAATGCCCCATTGACCTGAACTCGCTTTCTCATCCGTGAAGTTTTTGGTGGACCTGGCATGGTAGAATCGCAAAGTGCAATAGATAAGCCAGAGAGGAGTGTGCAAGGTGAATAAGTAATTCTACCACCATGGGAACGGCTTAGCTTAATGACTTCCCTTTTGAGTCCAGTTACCAAGTCTTGCCTTGCCTTCCAAGTTTTCTCCAAGACAATCTATCCTTTTCCATAGTCAGATTAGTGTGGAAGCTTTTCCTCTATCCCTTCCTTTCCTCTCTTTCTTCTTCCTGAAGACTTCTAATTGAATATTAGGGGAAGAAAAAAACTCTAAAATTTTTTCCACGTCAACAACTTACATTATGAACACCAACGTCAAGTTTTGACGATCAGAATGTGAAAATCCATGGTCCAAAGCAGTATTAAAAGAATATTGCTTTAGTTAAGCATGTTGCCTGAATTGTGAGAAAATGGAGGTATGGACATGTCCTTTTTTATGGGACCTGAGATGTTTTCCTCTGCAGAGAATTGTGTCTGAACTCCTTTCCTGGAGTCAACATCAATGAATCCTGAATAAGGTAGATGTTGATCTAATTTTCCTTTTCCACTGTTTTAATCGTTTCAGTTATTTATCATAAAATCTAAGTCACAATATTCAATAATCATGCCTCTTATTCCTTAGAGTGTGATTCTTAAGACACATATTTTTAATATTAAAAATTTGATGTGGTGAAATCTGAATAAGAACTCCCATGTCAGTAATGATCTATCATTTGTCTCTGACAATTCGTAAGTTTTAAAATAACAATATGCTAAGTTTACCATCATAGTCAAAATTCATTACCTCTCCAGTGTGAAGAAGGATTGGCTTTGGTTTATGACACCTTTTGATTTCTTCAGATGGCTTGCCCAGGAGTTGATCCCGAAGAGTGTCCCAGAATGGATCCCCTACTGTTGTCCCTGTTAGGAATATTATCACTAATTTGATTCTAATGCTCTGAAAAAAATGTCATCACTTTGACAAATGCACAGCAGTGACTTTATTACAAAGATGTTATGAAGGTTGTTGTCCAAGAGTGCCAAACAGATTGAAGAAGAGAAGAGGCAAAATTTCCTGTGCTTCCTAAAATAGGAGTCATTATTTAATTAGATCCTTGGTGTGGCCAATAGGATAAAAGAATGTATTTTGTTCAAGGTCCTTAAGGTTTTGTTTCCACTGCTCTTCCTCATTCATGTTTCAAATAAAAACAAAATGATATAATTAACTGTAGATTTACAAACTAAATCACATTCTTCCCATTGTAGAAACTAAAAACGTCAACCTCCAACTTGAAGCCCTGATTGTTTGGCTTGTGATCCAAAGAAAGAGCCTCTCTTAACTCCCCACCTAAATATCCACACATGTGTGTGCCCGCGCGCACGCGCGCGCGCGCACACACACACACACACAGAGTAAAAAAAAAAAAATCACACATGAAAGCAACAATCTGGGGAAAAGTTACATTAACTCTGAAACCTATGAACTTAGAATTTATATTTCATTAGGAAAATATAACACTTATAAACATATATGGACCTATTAACAGAGCACCAAAACACATGAGCCAAAACTGACAGAAACGGAGGGAGAAAGAGACAATCAATAATAATAGATGGAGCTTTAATAACCCCACTTTCAGTAATACGGCTCATTTGGTTAAGCATCCAACCTCAGCTCAAGTCATGATCTCATGCTTCCTGGGTTCCAGCCCCACATCGGGCTCCGTGCTGACAGCTCAGAGCCTGGAGCCTGCTTTGGGTTCTGTGTCTCCTTCTCTCTCTGCCCCTCCCCTGCTCTCTCTCTCTCTCTCTCAAACTAATAAATAAACATTAAAAAAAAAAAAAGAATCCCAGTTTCAGTAATAGATGGGACAACGAGTCAGAAGACCAACAATAGAAAAGGTGAACAGCACTAGAAGCCAAGTGGACCTAACAGGTACCCGCAGATACCTCCGTCCACGCAGCAAGAACATAACAGACACTCTGTGCAAGTGCATGCAGACACTGTCCGGGATAGACTATAGGCTGGCCATGAAACAAACTCCAGCAAACGTCAAAAGGTATAAGTAATACAAAGTATGTTTTACAACCGCAATGTAATGAAATTAGGAATAAATTACAGAAGAAAATTTGGGAAACTCACAAATATGTGGAAATGAAGTAACATGATCATAAATTGACAACGGTCAAGGAGGAAATCAAAAGAAAATACGAAAGCACTTTCCACGCGCACCTCCGTGTTTATAGCAGCACTATCACCAATAGGCAAAGTACGGAAAGAGCCCAAATGTCCATCGATGGATGAAACGATAAAGAAATTGTGTTGTATATATACAATGGAGTATTACTCGGCATCAAAAAGAATGAAATCTTGCCATTTGCAACTACGTGGATGGAACTGGAGGGTATTAGGCTAAGTGAAATTAGTCAGAGAAAGACAAGCATCATATGACTTCACTCCTATGAGGACTTTAAGAGACAAAACAGAGGAACATAAGGGAAGGGCAACAAAAATAATACAAAAACAGGGAGGGGGACAAAACAGAAGAGACTCATAAACATGGAGAACAAACAGAGGGTTACTGGAAGGGACGTGGGAGGGGGGATGGGCTAAATGAGTAAGGGGCACTAAGGAATCTCCTCCTGAAATCATTGTTGCACTAGATGCTAACTAATTTGGATGTAAATTTAAAAAATAAAATTAAAAACATAAATTAAAAAAAAAAAAGCAACATCCATCCATACTCTGAAATGCAAAGAAAAGCTGACTCCCGTTCTATCTGAATCCGTGGAAGCCACGTTCCAGGAGACCCATCCCTGGGAAATCTGGCTGTCACGTGCACACCTGGAAAGCACGCCCGCCCCTGTGTTTAAAGGCGACAGTAACAAATGACAAACGTATTGGCTGTAGCGAAGCCCTTCAGAGCCCGGACGCTTCAGAGCCCGGAACCACAGAGGTCACGACGTGCCCCCTCACCCTGCGTGAAGTTGAGGCTCCCGAACCCGTCGATTGTGCCGGCCGCGAAACTGTAGCCCAGGGCAGGTTTACAGGTTTGGGCCTAAAGGGAAGATTTTTAAACGGACACAAAGATGAGAGGTCAACAGAACAAGAAACAGAAGTCAAACTTCCATAAGTACCGAGATCAGCCCGGAGCTCTCCCCTCGTGGCACGATCAGTGTGGCTCAGGGACACTTACTGTGTGGGTGGAGTTGAGCCAGACGGTGACGTCAGACATATTCACCCACTGATGGGCCGCGGCCAGTGGTCCCGTCAGCTCCTGGGAGGCCGAGGCATACAGTTCCTAGAAAACCCACACAGGCTCGCTGTTGAAAGCAGAAGAGCTAAAATGAACAGTACGGATATTACCCCGTAAGCACCAATTTGGAAAAGCATCTCTCAGCCAAGGTTTGCTGGCTGCTTAGAAATGGCCACTACCCACGTGGGTCCCTCTGCCACCTCCAGTCGCTTCCCAGACTCGCGGCGGCCCTGAGACCACTGGCCTGTGTCTACTCCCCACAAACACGCAAGTCTAGGGATACGGCCCGTGGCACCAAAAGGCCTCCATCTCTCTTGAAAGACGGTCAAGAAAATGTAAGATTAGGAGTAGGTGGGCCCATCACTGGCCTGGCCAGGAGGAGAGCTCGACCTCAGGGATTCTCCGAGTGAGTTCCCTGCCACCAAAGGACAGCTGGAAAGACTTCACGACCCACGTCGTCTGCCCCACCCACCACCCACGCTTTGATGTTCTGTTCTGTTTTGTTTCCCTTCAGGGTGAATTGACGCTTTTTTTTTAACCTTGCAGGGAAATGGGAGACATTGAGTTTGGAAACTGATCTGCACCAGACACGGTAGGCCGGTCCCGCCTCAGCACATACCCCCTTTGTTTGACACCTAACTGTCCCCACTCTGCCCCCATCCTCGCTCCTACGGCCACGTGGGGGCTCTCGGGTGAGTCGTGGGTAACACCAGCTGCTGCCCGCCTTTCTGACGAAAAGCAAAGGTGTGCCTTGCTGAGAAGAGATTCCAGCCTGCGAGACGAACCCCTGTGACTCGCGGGCCCAGGACAATAACACTGAAGTGTGTCACAGGTGCCTCCCTAAATAGAATCTGTTCATTTAGAACAATCCTCTGATGATGCCACAGTAATAAAGCAGGAAGTGCAGCAACTAGGCTGGCTGCTGTCTAATGGCTTTAAAGGTACTTTAGCTCTTCCTTACTTGCTCCTGAAACATTTTAGAGCCCTTGGAGCAAAATATTTGCTCAAACACGCACGTGCGTGTGCACACGCACACGCAGCAAAGGTAGGAATGAGCCAGGCAAAGGAAGAGATTTAACTATGGGGCATACCACAGCCTGAAGTCATCCTTTGTCTTTTCTGTTCTTCTTTTTTAGTATTTTTTAATGTGTATTTATTTTTGAGAGAGAGAGAGAGAGAGAGAGAGAGCGCGCGCGCGCGCGCACAGGTGGGGGAGGGGCAGAGAGAGAGGGAGACACGGAATCCAAAGCAGGCTCCAGGCTCCGAGCTGTCAGCACAGAGCCCGACGCGGGGCTCGAACCCACGGACGGTGAGATCATGACCTGAGCCGAAGTCGGACACTTAGCCGACTGAGACACCCAGGCCCCCCATCCTTTGTCTTTCCAATCAGATATCTGGGGAGCCTGGGTGGCTCAGCCGATTAAGCGTCCGACTTCGGCTCAGGTCATGATCTCACAGTCCGTGGGCTCGAGCCCCACGCCGGGCTCTGTGCTGACAGCTCAGAGCCTGCTTAGGATTCTCTCCCTCTGTCTCTGCCCCTCCCCACTCACACTTTCTCGCTCTCTCTCAAAATAAACAAATAAACTTAAAAAAAAGTCCGGTGTCTGTCCCCCTAGGAGCTGACACAAAATTTGGGGTAAAATGGAAGCCGAAGTTTAGCAGAGGGAGAAGCAGAGAGCAACTCCTCGTAACCTCACTGAAGACCAGGTTCTCTCCTCATCGAAAAATGTTTTAAAAAGGAAAGAGAAGAAAATGTAAAATGGAGAGTCTATGCCGTATCGAAGCCTATGAAGTCATCTGAATCGAATTCCCAGAGCAGGAGCGAATGGCTCTGCTTGGCCTTGACGCTGAAGGAGTAAAGGGTGGCCAGGTGGCCCGGTGGGTCCGGATCCATCTGGTCACGTCTGACACCGTGTTACCTGGAATCCTTACACCGTCTGTCACCATGCTGTCGGAAGCAAGCGTTCTGGCCCCAACAGAATGTTTCCCTGCCTCCTTGGTTTTAAAAGCACTTCCTCAGGGAAGTCAGAGGGGCAGCCCGAGAGGGGGGGGGTCTTGTGCCTTCAGAAGCGGCCTTCCTCGCGGGCCTGGAACAGCAGGCTTCCAGACTCCATGGCGCAGCTCGGGCTCCTGCTGTCTCTTACCATTACCATCTCTGTAAGGAGCGCTGCCCGTGGATTTGAAAGAACGAGGTTAAATGAACATGAAAGAGGCCGGCCCGTGGCTGACCTTTGCTCTCTGGTATATGATCCCTCCGATAATCTGAGTGCTGTTGAACATGTCGTGTCCGGGTCCCGTAGCGATGCACATGCTAGACTACAACACAGGGAGACAAGACGGGCTCTTAGTGAAAGAAGCAATTATCTCAAGGAATGCAAAATCACAAGTGAATCTGAGCCAATCAGAAACCCAGTCAACGTTATATTGGAACACATAGGTGACCCACTGGAAAAAAAAATAATCAGTAGATAAACCTGGCTCTATCCTTCCCTTCTGACCCCAGAAAACGTTGACATTGACCAGATACTTAAATGCTATAATTGAAAATTAAAAAGCATTTCAAGAAAATGCGGATGAACACCTCCTTAATAACCTTCCGATTCATCCCTATGGAGTTGGGTTTTCTCTTATTTGCAGTAAAAAGCATCCTATATGTGTATCAAAATTATCACAGTGTATGCCTTAAAATGATACAATGTTATCTCTCAATTATATCTCAATAAATCTGGGAGGAAAAAAGCAAAAAAAAAAAAAACAATCCTACTGGATACACAGTGGAAACAGGTGAAAATAGGTGATTTGCAAAAAAAGAAATGTAAATCTCTATTCAACATTAAAATACATTCAAGCCTGTGAATCATTAAATATACATTTAAACTACAAAAAGGAACTCCACCTGTTCTGTTGGCAAAGACTGAACGCTTGATAAACCAGGCATCAGGGAGGCTTTGGGGAAAGGGTCACTCACACACTGTGGCTGGGGACAGGACTCATGGTCACCCCCATGGGAACTGTGCTTTCCCTTGAACAGCAAATTCGCTCGCAAGAATTTGTCCTAAGGTGAAACTCATACACACGTGAAAATATGCATGACACACGTAGTCCGTTTATGTGACGGGAGGAAAAAAGAAGGGAGAGAGGAGGGAAGGAAAGAAAATATTCATCACGAGGGGATCGGTGAACTAAGTTACGGTACTTAACATTGAAAACTGTACCATTCGCTTAAAGGATGCTTTAAAGTGTATTCACTGGAGGGGCGCCAGGGCGGCTCAGCGGGTTAAGCATCCGACGCATGAATTTGGCTCAGGTCGTGATCCCAGGGCTGTGGGTTCGAGCCCCGTGTTGGGTTTCATGCTGAGCGTGAAACCTGCTTGGGATTCTCTCTCTCCCTCTCTCTCTCTGCCCCTCCTCTGCTTTCTCTCTCTCTTTCTTGCTCTCAAAATAAATAAATAAACTCAAAAAAAAATAAAGTATATTCGTGGGAAGTAAGAAAGCAGCTACAGAACAGCCTTCCCAGCGTGACCTCATTTGTGTACAACTGTGCGGACACGTAGGAGCGTGGAAGCCGAAAAGGCTGCCTAGTAGGATGTTCATTTAAGGTTTAACACGTTAATCGTGGAGTTAGAGGCTGCGCATTGACCTGTTTCGTTTCCCGAACTTCTCAACATCGTTTGCATTGTTAACAAGTATATATCTTTGTTTTAATGAAAGCTAGTTTCTGAAGTTAAAAAAAAAAAAAAAATCTGTTGAACGAAGCTACGTGAAAGCAAGAGATACGGCAACATTTGCCCACTTCCCTCTTTCTGTTTCTCAAGCGAATCACGATTTTGTTCAAAAAGGCATCGCGTCTTTCACAGTCAACGGTTCCATTCCCAGCCCAGGTAAGTCTAAGACGACCGTGGTTAATTCCCTAGGCCCTCCCCAAGATTGGTCAGGAACCCCAGCCTGAGCCTGTCAGCACACTATTTCCCCTGCAACCGTTTCGGTCCAGGAATGGGTATGTACCTCCCGTGACCCAATCAGAAGGAAAAGAACTTTTATTCCATGGTTAGAGAAGGGTTTTCTCTCTCTCCTCTCACCATATTTGGGGGGAGAAAAGGATATACCGTCCTCAGTACTGACTGCCATCTTGCAATCATGAGGGAAGCAAATCTAACAGATGGAATGGAATGGAGAGAAAGAGAATTCTGTCGCGGGAGAGGGTGTGATTCTGTGATAATTTTTACTGATTAAAAGTATTCTCCTTGTAGGAAAAAACTACAAAAGTGTATAAATAGAATAAAAACAATAAACAAAATCAACAGAATAAACCCCCCCTGTAATGCCATAGTAATGCCAAACAGAGAAAGTCAGGGTTAACAATTCAGTGGGTTTCACTTTGTCTTTTCACTACAATACATTTACTTTAAAAACTGCAATCATAATCAATATAAAAGATTAAATCCTGATTTTCTTTTTTTTTTTTTAATTTTTTAATGTTTATTTATTTTTCAGAGAGAAAAACAGAGTGCCAGACGGGAAGGAGCAGAGAGAGAGGGAGACACAGCATCCGAAGCAGGCTCCAGGCTCTGAGCTGTCAGCACAGAGTCTGATGCGGGGCTTGGACTCACGAGCCGTGAGATCGTGACCCGAGCCGAAGTCGGATGCTTAACCCACTGAGCCACCCAGGCGCCCCCCAAATACTGATTTTCTAAATCAACATTGTGTACTGTGAGCTTTTTCCCACATTTAATATTCCAACACAGTACAGTTTGTTGGTACATAATATTCTACTGCAAACAGGTACCATAATTTATTTAAACGTTTCCTCTCTGAATGATGGAATTCAACAAGTAATCTTGAAATCAACTGTGAATGAATGATGTGTGAACATTTTGCAAAGGAAGAGTAACAAAGGGAGACTTTCTATACCAAACTGGTAATATATAAGAGAAAACTCTAATTGTTACGCTCTACTACCCGTTGGGTAGAATTGATGGGAATAGAATAAATAGCCCAGAAATGACGTTTAATAAAAGTCACATCACAGGTGTCATGTTCTATAAACACAAAGAACAAGAGCCCAGAAACTACAATCTGCTTCTCACGTCAAGGCAGAAAAAATCTAAATGAACGTGGCAGGGAAACAATGAAATAAATGACGGTGTGGCCTAAATAAAGCCATACTAATAATAGTAAGTCTTTAAATCTTGCCACACAGACCTGTGTTCAGCCCTAAAACAATTTTAATTTTTTTTTTTAAACGTTTATTATTTTTGGGACAGAGAGAGACAGAGCATGAACGGGGGAGGGGCAGAGAGAGAGGGAGACACAGAATCTGAAACAGGCTCCAGGCTCCGAGCCATCAGCCCAGAGCCTGACGCGGGGCTCGAACTCACGGAGCGCGAGATCGTGACCTGGCTGAAGTCGGACGCTTAACCGACTGCGCCACCCAGGCGCCCCCTAAAACAATTTTAAAGACAACAAAGCAGGTGGAAAACTCGAATCCCAGTCCCACTAAAAAAAATCAACAAAGAAGTTGTAAAATTTTGTTCGTGAATGTGTGGACAAGTATATAGGAAGAGGTGGGATAGTGGTAACTTCCTGGGAGGGGGGAGAAGAAAGGGAATGAAGAGGAACTCACTTTTTACTGCCCTCTAGGTTTTCCATGTTGTGTGAGTTTTGACAGCAAGATTTGTTGTTTGTGACTTTATTTTTATTTTTTAATGTTTGTTTATTTATTTAGTTAGCTAGTTAGTTATTTCTGAGAGAGAGAGATTGAGCAAGGGAGGGGCAGAGAGAGGGGGAGACACAGAATCCAAAGTGGGCTCCAGGCTCTGAGCTGTCAGCACAACCCAACACAGGGCTCGAATTCATGAGCCGGGAGATCATGACCTATGCAGAAGTCAGATGCTTAACCAACTGAGCCACCAGGCATGCCAATGTTTATTTAATTTTGAGAGAGAGAAAGCATGAGCAAGGGAAGGGCAGAGAGAGAGGGAGACACAGAATCCAGGCTCTGAGCTGTCAGCACAGAGCCCGACGCAGGGCTCAAACTCACAAACTGTGAGATCGTGACCTGAGCCGAAGTTGGCCGCTAAACCGACTGAGCCACCCAGGCACCCCTGTTGTGATTTTAAAGAAAAGAAAAAAAAAATGTTGATGTGTTTTGTGTGTGTGTGTGTGTGTGTGTGTGTGTGTGTGTGTGTAAAATGCTGTAGACTTCACAAGTGAGAAACATCTCAGGCAAGCAGTTTCTGGTACTAACTTGTGATATCAGAAATGCCAAGGTGAAATGTTTCAGACTGTCCAAGTTTGGGCAAGGGTATTTCATCTCTGACATTTACTAATTGCCTCACCATTCAAAACACTTAAGAGTCAATCCAATGGAGAACTAGAATTTTATCCAATCGAAATTTAGTGGGTGCTCCTGAGAGGTCAGTAGGCCTGGGTGCACTTGGGGAGAACACAATTATAAGTTAATGGTGAATACTTAAAATGCACATGAGATGCAAACACAAAGATCTCATGTCATAATTACCTACCCCACCGATGGGACAAGAGCTATTGGCGTTATCACAAGAGTCTCCTGTGTTGACACAATGCGGGCCAAGAATATTGGGGGACACATCTCCGAGGTTTGATGAAGCAAAGGCTGCTACATAGGGTCCCTGCCAAAAGAAACATCCAACTGCCTTTTATTCTCTCTTATTTCCCACAATGAATTCCATTCAAAACACAAACATTCCATCCACTCTGGGGAACTCTTCAAAACCATTTGAGCACAATAAAAGGAGGAGGTAGGACATTCTGAGAAACTTTGCAAAAAATTCACATTGCAGTCAACATGCATGTTATCACGCTCATGATATTCCAACGATCAATAAAGCTGTTTCAAATAGGAGAGTTTCAACTCTGTGCCACAAACAGAAACATTTTGACAAGAAACACAGCATACAACAACACGGTATAAAATGCTGACTCATCAAACTCCTTCCTGGTATTGTGTCTGGAGCTGAGAGGTCCCTTTCTCCTTGAAAAATAAATATCCCTACTGGCTTAAAAAGAAAATATGAGGGGCGCCTGGGTGGCGCAGTCGGTTAAGCGTCCGACTTCAGCCAGGTCATGATCTCGCGGTCCGTGAGTTCGAGCCCCGCATCGGGCTCTGGGCTGATGGCTCGGAGCCTGGAGCCTGTTTCCGATTCTGTGTCTCCCTCTCTCTCTGCCCCTCCCCCGTTCATGCTCTGTCTCTCTCTGTCCCAAAAATAAATAAACGTTGAAAAAAAAAAAAAAAAAAAAAAAAAAAAAAGAAAATATGAATCCAGATGTTCCTGTGGCAAAACTGAACCTAAATATAGCATTCACCATCCAGATCTACCTCCATGTATCTTTTCTTTTAGCTCTTCAACCTGAAGTAACAGCATATAACCTTTCTGAGTGGTGTAAGACATTAACCTCAACCCAGCTGATCGAATTCTACCTTCCATGACTTCAATTTTCTTAGGGAAAGAAATAAGCAGGTATTGGAGATCATGTGTCTTTTTTTTACACCAAAAAGATAACTTATCTCAAAATGCCCCAGCCAGTGATCATAAATGGGAAGTTCCTTTCTTTTCCCTAAAATGCAGGCTAAAATTAAAAAAAAAAAAAATAGCATTTTATCAGTCAGGAGCTAAAAGATCACTATGAATGTTCATGGGGCTAATAACTTTGGTATCATTGCACTTTCTAGACATTTATCCTAGTCAAGGGCTTGGGGTTCTTATCGTCCTATATTCTTTGGCATTTGGGACTTGGACCTTAGGATCCAACAGAGCAGCCCTCCGCCTCCACAACCGCTTAGCTATCTGTAGTCAGTAATTGACACAGAGCTGAGGAGATTTCTGAGGCACGTGGACTGAGTTCCGGCCCCCACCTCGGATTCCATCCCTCATTGCGTTTCAAAGTTACGATAACAAGTCTGGTGGGTTAGGGTCGTCTCTCCCTTGGGGCTTATTAAAAGAAAGTATGACGAAACTCCTTAAAAGGAAATTCGCCATTAACAGGGAAATCTGGACCGCAGAAAAGATTCATCACCTGTCCCCTCCTCATTCAGGTTCTTAACGCTACTCAGAAGGTACTTCATACTTTGACAGCTCTGAAGAGAAAAGTTAACATCAACCCGGTTGATCATATTCCCAAGCCGATCAAAAAGTATCACGTATTGCAAAAATCTTGAGCTTGTCCTTTCTTGTCTAACTAATTGCAACTTTATGAAGCTACAGATGTCAGCAGCATTTGACACAGTCATTGTTAATTTTTCTTCCCCTCTCAGGGAGGATGGAGAATTCTTTTTATCCAAGCATATTAGTATGTGACGTGCCTGATGACACTTTACACTGAAGATTTGAATCAGCTATTCTGAGCATTGTACAAGTGAGGATCTAATGAAGTAAGATGATGTTTTCAATGACCCAAATCTCACCTGTCCGGGTAGATATCCTTTGTTCTTCTCTTGCTCAAAAAGGTAAGATGCATAGCCCATGTTGTCACTATTGACAAGGTGATTGGTATTGTTCATGCTGACGGGGTGGATGGCAAACCAGCTGTAAGAGAAAAGGAGCCCTCGGCTCAGGAAGAGAACCAGGTGATGGAGTCAAAACAATGCCTGCGAGCTTTGGTTTTCTCCAGCAGGAAACAAAACAAAACAAAACAAAACAAAAACGTTTTCAACGGTAGGCCTTTCACATTTAGGTTATTTCACTGATGATGAGCTTAGCTTATGAACAATATACTCAAAAAGTCTAGGCATTTACGTAGGTCAATAATACAAAACTAAACGGTCAGCAATCAGACGATATGCCTAAAGCATTGTGTGGGTGCCGACCTTGTCCTTCAAGACAGGTGCACATAACAATGATTGAAGTCAACCCTATCTAATTCAGAAGACCTTTACGGAGACCCTGCCGTGTGCCCTGTTCTGAACACACTGAAGCTTCCTTACACCCAGGGTCAGACAAAGATGCAAACAAATGGCTTTAGTGCAGTGTGACAAACGTTATAAAAAATAGGCATAAAGTGTTTGGGGACCACAGATGACTAGCAATTAATTCTTAAGGGCATTCCAGGGGGAAGGAACAACACAGTAAGCGCACAGAGGTGTGAAAGAGGCTGTTATACATAATTTGATGTTAGCCGTATGCATAGTAATACCTGTTAAAGTATAGAGCCACAACGTCTACAAACTAATTTCACATCTGTTACCGTACTTGCACTTCACAACGGCCCTGGAGCCCAGGCAGTTATGACCTCCACCCGGCAAGGTGTCTCAGAGAAGCAAAATGGTAGCTCATTGGTCACAGAGGACCAAGACTAAAGTTGGGGTCTTGGGACACCTTGTCTAATGGCCTTTGTAGGATCGAACCTCCACATGGATAAAAAAGATACAGAATGGAAGGCTGGAAAGCAAATTAACTAGAATGAATGCTCAAGAAAAGAGAGATGCTAATTCATGAACTTCCAGGCCCATGTAGGATTTTTTTTAACAAAAAAAAAAAAAAAAAAAAAAAAAAAAAAAAAATCTTTTGTTGGTTTAATTCTTTGCTAACGACTCTATAAAACATTTCAGCTTACATTCCTACCTAAGTAATATAGCTCACAAAGCTGAACATTTACTTACTGACTAGGGATGTTTTTAAACATCAAGGTCATCATTCAGGATTAAGTTCTCATTGCCCAACAGATGTATAGGTAGGTCAGAGATGGCCAGCACAAGGCCCACGGGGGCTGGGTAGGCAACACGGATGAGTTCAGCTGGTTGGTGCCACGGGGACCGGTGTGGACTGTGGATACCCGGAGGCACTTGCATGGGCCTAAAGACTCTACTATGGGTCTACTAAAGACTCTACCGGAGGCACTTGCATGGGCCTAAAGACCGTAGCCTCTACTATGTGGCTGCCAAATGTTGCCTTATGAGAGCAAGCCAGAGCTTCCAGATCTTTGATAAATCCATGATTTTGCGAAATATTTATCGATTTATGTTTCAAGTTTATTTACTTATTTTGAGATAGAGAATGAGTGCACATGCGTTCACATGCACACGTGCCTGCCTGTGAGCAGGGGAGAGGCAGAGAGAGAGGGAGAGACAACCCCAAGCAGGCTCTGTGCTCAGCATAGAGCCGGACTCGGGGCCAAACCCACGAGCCTGGGATCACGACCTGAGCCAAAATCAAGAGTCGGATGCCTAACCGATGAGCCACCCAGGCACCCCTCGATTAAAAAACTCTTGAAGAAGTAAATGGCGTGAGAGGAAAGGTGTGAAGTTTGGGCAAAATGGCTGAAGGGGAACGGGAGGCGCAGGTTTGCAGTTAGGGAAGGGGTACGTCACGGGGGTGGAAGGTGCAGCCCAGGGAACAGAGTCAATGGCAGTGTACCAGTGCCCTGTGGTGACAGACAGGAGTTCCGCTTGTGGTGGGCATAACACAAGGCACAGAATCGTCCAGTCTCTATGTTGTACACCTGAAACGAATATAACAGTGTGTGTCCACTATGCCCAAATAAAAAATTTTTTTAATTAAAAAAAAAGAGAAGAAAAAAATTTTCATTAAAAAAGAAAGAGAGAAGTAAATAGCACAGAATAAAAGGAGGAGAAATCTTACCGATTAAGAGACTTAACACACATAGCCAACAAATGGAGTTGGTGGGCGGACTATTTGGATGCTGATTCAAATAAAACAATTATAAAAAGATCTTATGACACAATCAGGGAAAAGTGAACACAGACTAGGTTTTAGAGCATATCAAGAAACTATTTTTCATTTTGTTGGTTGGGATCATGGGTTATGGTTATATTTTTTTACGTTTTTCCCTGATAGAGATATACACTGAAATATATATGAGTGAAATGATTTGCTATCTGGTGTTGGCTTTTGAAACTCTAGCAAAGCAAGGGTGGCTCAGCCGGTTAAGCGTCAAACTCCGGCTCAGGTCACGATCTCCCAGTTCGTGGGCTCGAATCCCACGTCACGCTCTGTGCTGACAGCTTAGAACATGGAGCCTGCTTCACATTCTGTATGTGTGTGTGTGTGCGCGCGCGCGTGTGTGTGTGTCTGCCCCTCCCCCACTCGCACTGTCTTTGTCTCTCTCAAAACATAAGCATTAAAAAAGAAAAATTAAAGCTCTAGCAAAGCAAAACAAAAGGAGAGGTGGGATGAAACAGAGTGGCAGAATAGTGCTAATTACTGAAGGTGGATAATAGTTACATGGAAACTCAAAGACTAATCACTCTAAATTGGCATATGTTTGAAAATTTCTATAATAGTGTTTTTTTCATGTTGGCATCCATTTAGAATTTTTTTAAACAGTGTTGAACAAACCAATCACCAGCCTATGAGCTAAATTTGTTCCCCAAGGTATGTACTGCCCCCATGTAAAGGAACAGAAGATTAGGTTAAAGGTGGTTCTGAGCTCATGCCCTAAAGTTACTTGCAAAATTTCTCTCTTTTGAAAAAATCCTTATACTAGTTTCCTTTTTGCAGATATGGGTTTGTCTCCTCCTCCTAAAACTCAGGTGCCAGAGAAAATTCTAGTCAACTAGTGTTTTCCAGTTAGTTGGGAGTCTTTTTACAGTTTTACTCCATTTAGTTTGGAAGGAAAATGGGGTGGTGGCCGTGACCTTCCCATGGCTCCCCAACCAGAACACTTCTGTCTAATATGATTGCCCTGAGGTCAGCCAGCTTCAGCCAGACTGCAATCTCTCTAGGGCAATCAAAGGAAGCCTGTGGAACAATTTTATTAACATGGACTGTCATGTCGCTCTGCTGAGGAGAGGGATTTTATACACAGGATCTCATTTCATCCTAAAAGCATGCTTGGAGGCAGATGTTATCATTGTCCTTATTTTATGGCCAAGGAAACGAAGTCTCAGAGTGAGCCAGTGAGTAATCTGACCAAGGTCACACCCATTGTAAGTCAAGAAGCAGGTCTAAGAGTCCAGGTTTGTCAGACCGCAGAGCCCAAGTTCTAATCTGCTGTGGGATACTGGCTCTGTCCCCTCCGTTCATTCACCTGCTCATTCAATACACAGTTAATTTTGATTCTGTGCCAGGCACTGGAGACGTGGAGGTGAGCGAGGCATCATCTTGCACCTGAGAAATGCTTGGGAGAGGATGCGACATCTGAGCTGGGTCTTAAAAGAGGAGTAGGGACTCGGCAAAGGGATCCCTGGAGAAAACTCATTTGTAGCAAAGGCATCAAGATGGGTTTAGAGGACGGACGGTCATTCTGGCCACAGCATAACGGATAAAGGCAAGGAGAGAGGACAATTGTTCTTCTCATTCCACCAACATGAATTTGTTAGCAGCAAGAGTGTGGTTGGCATCGTGTTACACGCCAAGGAACACAGAGGGGGATCAGGTGTGTTCTCTCAATCAGGGGCCGACAATAATATCTGTAGAGAAAGCAATTGCTGAGAATTCTAGTCTGCTAATTAGACTTGAATTTGTATTGATTTCATGGCTTTATGCTCATTTATTTTAGGCCTTGGAAAATTAATTGAATTTGCCTTTCTCTACAAAACTGAAAAAATAAGCATTCGGAGAAGTGATGCGAATCTCAGAGTGAGAAGATGCTGTATTTTTCCTCCTCTGGCCTTTGAAATATGTGCAGTTAAAATACCAGGCTTGTCACAGCGACCAAAGTGCGATGGGAACAGATGAGTATTGTAAAGATATGCAGAAAGGTCATCATTTTAATATAAGAAAGCGGCCCTCACAATTTATTTTATCTGGTCAAAACAACATTCTTCCAAGCAAAGTTCAAAAGAGTGAAGTTAGGTCGAGGTAATTTCAAAAGAAGTTAGAGCACAGATATAAACGGATAACTAACGTCCCTGTTAACAAACATTTCTAAATAATGATTACATCACAGCTAGGAGTCAGCATAATGTAATCAAGGTACCACGGAAGGTCCAGAGATTTGAGATTTTATCCTACTCCGTAGCCAAGTTAGTTAAAATTTCCTAGTCTCTGTTTCCTAGGGATGAAAAATAATACATTTTGACTATGCTCTGTGAATCAATAAACAGCAGAGTAATATAGAATATTATAATCATTCTCTCCTCCTAGGTAATCGAGGCATTTTCTAGGGCCTCTTCATTGGGACACTATGCACTTCCTACTCTGAAGCAGAAAAGAAAAGCCAAATGCAAAATCGAGCTTCTTGAATATTCTAAAAGAGTAATAAACCCATCCCAAGTTCTATTCTCTCAAACCTGGGCCGCCATGTCCAGCATGCAGGCTGTGCCCTGCACAAAGATGAGTTGCAAAGGGGGTAAAAGGAGGCTGAAATCCAACCCCCACTCAGCTCACGGAGCTAAGCACCTTGGCCCAGAGAAGAAAGCGCTTTTGTAAGTTGTGCACCAAGGTCCTATGTGCTAACTGCAGCCCTCTCCACCCCACAACTATATGGTCAATTAGTCTTTGACAAAGCAGGAAAGAATATCCCATGGAAGAAGACAGTCTCTTCAATAATTGGTGCTGGGAAAACCGGACAGCAACATGCAAAAGAGAGAAGCTGGACCACTTTCTTATACCATATGCAAAATAAACTCAGAATGATTAAAGACCTAACTGTGAGACTTGAAACCACAAAAATCCTAGAGGAGGACGGACACAGGCAGCAACCTCTTTGACATCAGCCATAGCAACTTCTTACTTGACATGTCTCTGAAAGCAAGGGAAATAAAAGCAAAAATGAATGTTGGGACCTCATCAAGATAAAAAGCTTCTGCACAGCAAAGGAAACAACCAACAAAACTAAAAGACAATCTACAGAATGGGAAAAGATATTTCCAAATGACATGTAAGAAAGGCTTAGTACCCAAAATACATAAGCAAGTTATAAAAGTCGACAGCCCCAAAATGAATAATCCAATTAAAAAAGTGGACAGAAGACACAAATAGACATTCCTCCAAAGAAGACCTCCAGATGGCCAACAGACACATGAAAAGATGCTCGGCGTCACTCATCATCAGGGAAATGCTGAGCAAAACTACAATGAGACGTCACCTCACACCTTGTCAGAACGGCTACAATCAACAACACAAAAACAAGAGTTGGTAAGGATATGGAGAAAGGGGAGCCCCCCTGCAGTGTTGGTGGGAATGCCATCTGGTGCAGCCACTCTGGAAAAGAGTGTGGAGGTTCCTCAAAAAGTGGAAATAGAACTACCCTACGACCTAGCAATTGCACAACTTGGTGTTTACCCAAAGATTACAAAAACATGAATTCAAAGGGATACGGGCGCCTGGATATTTACAGCAGCATTGTTTACAATAGCCAAGATATGGACGCAGCCCAAGAGTCCACTGATAGATGAATGTATAAAGAAGATGTGATATATATATCTATATATGTGCATACATGATACATATGATATAGATATGATATAGATAGATATGAGATATATACATATATGATATACATATATGATATAGATATCTATATATAATGGAATGTTACTCAACAATAAAAGAAGAATGAGATCTTGCCATTTGCAATGACCTGGGTGAAGCTAGAGAGTATAATGCTAAGTGAAATCAGTCAGTCAGAAAAGGACAAATACCACATGATTTCACTCATATGTGGAATTTAAGAAACAAAACAAACAAGCAAAGGGAAGTAAAGTGAGAGAAAGGCAAAGCAAGAAACAGACTCTTTTTTAATGTGTATTTATTCATTATGAGAGAGAGAGAGAGAGAGACAGAGAACAAGCAGGAGAGGGGCAGAGAGAGGGGGAGGCGGAGAATCCCAAGGAGGCTCCAGACCCCGACTCAGCGCTTGAACTCACAAACGGTGAGATCACAACCTGAGCAGAAATCAAGAGTCGGACGCTTAACAGACGGAGCCACCCAGGCGCCCCAACAGACTCTTACCGATAGAGGACAAAATGACAGTCACCAGAGGGGACGGGGGGGGGGGGGGGGATGGGTTCAACAGGTGATGAGGATTGAGGAGGGCACTTGTGACGAGCAGCGGGTGATGTATGGAAGGTTGAATCACTATATTGCACACCTGAAACTAATGTTACACTGTATGTTAACTAGCTGGAATGTATATAAAAATAAAAGGCTTACAAATAATTCTCAATCTTCCTTTGGTTTTTAGCTCCATTATCACTTCCTTAGGGAAGATTTTCCCAGTCTCCCTGCCCGGGTCACATCCCTTTAAGACAATGCTACGCACCTTCCTTTCCTGGCACTTAACCCAGTTATCATCTTACACATATTTCAAGGACTGTTTGGATACCTCTTGTCTCTACCAAGAGATTATAAATTCTCTGAGGGCAACAACGCCATCTACTTTTGCCCATCAGTGTATCTGTAGGACGAGCTCAGTTCATGACACATAGATTCTACACCATTTAATACATGAGTAAATAAATCGATGATCTCTGGAAAGAAGAGGTTATATCTGCATCTGAGAAATATGGAAATTGAGTCTCTGAGAACTTAAGGGACTTGCTCAAGGAACCCGGGTGTGGGTATTATTTGATTCCTGATTTCAGGGCCAGGAAAAGCACCATTCCAAAGACTGGGAAGTCCTGCGTGGCACCCAGTAGGTCTCCGGTGCAGACTCGCCGAATGAAGAAATGAAACCAAAGGTGAAGGTAGGAAAGAAGAAATTGTGGACCTCAATATGGTTCCCAGCATGAAGAGAACAGTTTGGGCTGCAACACTGGGCAGGTCACATCACCTACCTGGCCCTTAGCTGAGCTGTGAGGCAGATGACACCCATGTTCCGCCAGTCAGAGATTCTAGGCTTCCAAACTCCTCATGCCTTGGGATTCTGCCTAACAGCAGGCACCTACATCTGGTGGCTGAGTTACTCAGCAGCCCAGATTTGGCTTTATGCTTTGGATCATTTTTAATGCATTCAAAGAGCAATTGCCACTATGCAACAAGAGGCAATTGCACAAGCAATTATGTCAAGGATAACATATGGTGGCTGCAAAAACAATAGCAAGTTATTGCAGGGTGTTAAGCCTAGCAGATGGAGGAGAGTTGCTATAACCTTGACGGTTGGCCCTGGGACTTCCAGATATGTTATATAGTTATATGCGAGGAAGCCACGAACATCTGGAAGAACGACAACATTTTTTAGTCTTCCATGGGCATCATTAAAGGATTCAGAAACTACTAAGAGGGAATCATGGACGATCTCAGTCATTCAGCCAAGAGTTAAGTGGAAACTGTAAGGAAAAAGGCTCCTTCTCCCAGCGAATGTGGAATTCTCTAACTCGTCAGAGATACATGTTTGTATCCTGACTGACTCCTAACCAAATGGCCCACCAAAGTGCCCCACAATCTGGAGCTAGCTCACCTTTTCGGATTCCTCCCTCACCCCCTCCCTGACATAGCCCATCCTCTGGCCTCCCAGCTCACTGTCTTTTCATGACTTCCACGATGCTCTCAGGTATCCCTGCTACCTCCTCCAAGTTCCCACGGCATCGATCGATGGCCAGGTGGCAGCACTGATGGCCATCTGATGTATGTTGTGATTACTTGCCTGTCTGTCTCTGTCCCCTGCCCCAATCACCCCATTAGTCTGTTAGAGCCTTCAAGATAGGGACCATGCCCATCACAACACATACCCCAAGCACACATTTAGGAAGTCCACTGTTTTTGCCCCTGGGTGGCTCAGTCAGTTAAGGGTCTGACTTCAGCTCAGGCCATGATCTCACGGTTTGTGAGTTCGGGCCCCACGCTGGGCTCTATACTGACAGCTCGGAGCCTGGAGCCTTCTTCAGATTCTGTGTCTCCCTCTCTCTGCTCCTCCCCTGCTCACACTCTGTGTCTCTCTCTCTCAAAAATAAATAAAAGCATTTTTTTAAAAAAGAAAGTCCACTGTGTTCAACACCAGTTGGCAACTAATCAGTAGATGAATTCACTATAATGGAAGAATAACTTCTATCATGTCAACCCAGATAATAAAGTTTATTTTATCAGGGAGTTTTTAGTGACATCACTTGACACCCCATGAAGTAACTCCAATGCTAAAAATGTCAAACATTCAGGGCCGTCCAGGGTGGCTTGGTCACTTAGGCATCCGACTCTTGGTTTCGGCTCAGGTCGTGATCTCACAGTTTGTGAGTTTGAGCCCCATGTCGGGCTCCGCGCTGACAGTGCAGAGCCTGCTTGGGATGCTCTCTCTCCCTCTCTCTGAACCTCCCCTCCTCACTCTCTATCTCCCTCTCTCAAAATAAATAAATAAACATTTAAGAAAATACATAAAAAGAACGTCAAGCATTCTGAGAAGCCAACAATGGAGTTCTTAGAAGTAGAATGTTATTCTGCTTACCATTTAACCAAAATAATAAAACTCTTTTCTATGCCAGACACAGAGTAGAACTTTGCATGTATTAGGTCATTTAATCCTGAAACAGTCCTATGAGGCATTATCATTTCCATTTTCAAATGGAATAGTTGAGGTGTAAGTAGGTTAGTAAGTGGCAAGGCTGGGATTTGAACTCAAGTCCTAAAATCTACCCCTAAAACCAGAACTCCTCACCACCGTGCTGTTCTCCACCTGGTTACAGGGCCAGTACTGATCACAGTCCTTAATGTTTTCATTCACCTCTTATTAATTTTAATTAATTATTAATTTGACTTACATAGACCCTTTCAGTTAAGTATTTCATAATCCTACCTGATAGGCCCCTACCACCTTTACTCACGCTTATTATCAACATTTTAAGGACTCACTTTATCCCTCACTTTTAAAGTCAGAAAATTGAGGGGTGGCTCAGTTGGTGAAGCATCCGACTCTTAATTTCGGCTCGGGGCACAATCTGACATTTCGTGAGGTCGAGCCCCACATCAGGCTCTGCTGCCAGTGTGGAGCCTGCTTGGGATTCTCTCTCTCTGTCTCTGTCTCTCTCTCTTTCCCCCTTCCCTTCTCTCTCTCTCTTTCAAAATCAATAAATAAACATTAAAGAAAGAAAGAAAGAAAGAAAGAAAGAAAGAAAGAAAGAAAGAAAGAAAGAAAGAGAAAATTGAGCCACAGGGCAGTTAAGTCACTTGGCCAAAGTCACAAAGCTCATCACAATGACAACACAGAGCGAACCCAAGCCATTTAACTGTAGCTCCCATGAGCCATCATACACTTCCTTCAGGCATCCTCCATCACTTGGACGTCTGCGCATCAAGGCACCTGGGGCTATTACCCAGCCAGTCAATTCCTGAGTCAGTCCAATTGCAGGGACAAAATTCACACATGAATGCAAATGCCTTCTTTATGAAAAAAAAAAATCCACATGTCTTCTTACATATAATCCTGAACTAAAACCTGTGCCAGGCTGTAATTTCACCTCATCTGCTTCCTTCAGGTGGCCTCAATTCTGCTTCCATCACTAATTGGCATTGTCCTACATTAGACTTGACTTCATTCTTTTAGGAAAACACAGATAAATCATCTCAAACCCATAATCATTTAGCCTGGTTGGTGAGATTGTTTTCTCATTTTACCAAGAGATAATGGTCCGCCATCGTAGAAATTCCACATATGACATCTTGATAGAGTAATAAGCACTGGTATTGACTGAATCCTTATGTCATATCCCAGATGCTACACTACACTTCTTTACCTGAATCCCTCATTTACATCATCCTTTAATTAGCCCTGTTTTCCAGGTAAGGAACCGAGCCCTGGAAAGCTGAGAACCTTGCCCCAGGATCCATGGTTGGACCCAGATGTGTCTGACTCCCAAGTCTGGACTCTTAACTACTCAACATATTCCCAGCCGCTGCTGCCACTATTCTAGTCTCTTCCTCCCACGCCCCCCTCCCCGTCCCCACCTCCATGATTAAGGAAAGCTATCCAGACAGGACGAAAAGCAAAAAAAGTAAACAGAGTACCTGATAAGGCCCAGGTCAACTCCATTCAAATCTACCATTTTTAGGATGATCATTTCTTTGTCAGTATTTGAAGAATACCTAGTCAAAACAAAGAAACGCAGTCACTTCTATGTTAGTTAGAGCCTGGGCTTCTTGTATGACCAACAGTAGCAGCTGACACAAAAACTAAAGTCAAAATGCCTTCAGCGAGCGAGGTTTCCTGATGTGCTATGGTCTTACGAACCACATCCAGGACCTCAGTCCTCAGCTAAAGAAATGGCTTGCAAATAGCATCACACTTCGTGGCATTAGGTCAGCCAACTGGAGATGAAATTGACATCTTTATGTAATGGTCGTGATCTTATAGAACATACAGGTGTTTCTTAGAAAAGGGATTTGTCTTTGAAATTTCTACTCCGGTCAAATTTTCACGGGATCTCTTAAACATAGCAGGGAATATGCAACATCAAAACCATCCCTGACCTGTAGCTTCAAGCGTTCTTTCATGGCCTTTCAAGGGAAATCGGATTATGTTTTCTAAAACTCAACTCCTTTGAAATGGATGGAAAAATACGCAGACAAATGTAAAATGCCAGGTGGTCAGGTTGAAAGTGAGATATTATTTTACTGTGCCACAGCAGTCAAGGGCTTCTCTCCTGTGGCAAACCTGGGTCAGCACTTAAGCAAACAAACAAACAATCGGCCTTAGTTCCATTCCATTATGCTAGTTTTATTTATTGTTCTTTGTTCCTGCTTCTTTATCCTTTTATGTCTTCTCTCTTGCCACATTCTCCTGGATGGAGACGATTTCTGCTGAACGATCTAACAAAAAGAGCTATTCATTAATTTAATAAACACGTGTTGCGCACATTTTCATCTCCGCTTTACAGAAGCTGAGAGGCAGTAAATTACTATAAGTAAATCACTGAAGGTCACGTGACTAGGAAGTGATAAAGCAGAGATGGAACCAGAGTCGTGCCCGATTGCAAAACTGGGAGTCCTTCCAACACTCACGCTGACCCCAGCCGCCAGCAGAGCGGGCCGACTGGTGCACGGGCTGGCGTGTGTTACCACATTCACTTTTTATTTCTGCCAGTCTTAGATGATCAACATGTTTTAACTTTACTTTAGCTTTACTACTCTTTCAGGATCCCACCCATTCCTTGAGTACCAACTGCATCCTTAGATTTTTGTTGCTGATCTCTAAAGGAAACCCATGATTTTATTGTGATAATGCCCCTCGCCTGGCTCGCTCTGACGGAGGATTCCAAAGGTAAGAAGAGGGGCTTCGGTTGATCTGTACACCTTCCACGTTTCCTTTGTTGATAAAGATTTTGCCTGGTTTCATATTTTTGTGCGCCATCTCAATGCTCTGTGGGTTAGAGTGAGAGAGAGAGAGAGAGAGAGAGAGCCAGTTGTGAATTTGGACATCCTGTTGGATAAGGACTTAGTCAATAGAAACAGAGGAGCGCTGTGGACAATTTCCTTGGTCTCCTAGCTGCCCCTGCTATGGGACAAGAGCTAGAGAACCACATGGCCAGTGTCACTCGGGGGCACACAGATGGCCTCAAGGCTGAGACATAAGAATTGCCGTGACCTGGGAAGGTCACTTGAGTGTCTCAGAGCCGCTGAGTCAGGCACCGTTCGCAGCTTCAATTGGCCAAACCGGAAGCGACTCCCCCCGACCTAGGACCAGGATTTGTTAGCTTGAAGGTGTCCCACCCTCCTTGTCCTCTCCCTGCCCTCAACCTCTGAGGCCAAGTTTTTCACACTTTTCTGACTCAAAGCCATCATAAGCAAAACATTTTTCATCACAACTTAATACACGTCGACGTATGTGTGCTAAAACAGAAGCTCACAAAATACACCCTTCCCGTATGTTTTGCACCATGATAGGCTCCGATCTGTTTTACTTTAGTTCTGTTCATTCAATCCTTCTTGCAACCCATGGAATTGACTTCAGGAAGCCAGCCATGAATTACCATCCACGGTTTGGAAAACATCGTGGTAAAGACATTTCTGCCTTTGCCAACTGGATCGCCAGGTTTGGGGGGGACTTCATGAGACAAAGTAGAGAGGGACTAAATCTAGAAGGGAAAGGTATGAGGGAAACAGGAGAAAGGACCCTGGGGGAGGCAGTAATAAGCTGCAAGGTGGGGAGAGAGGAGAAAGAGGCGCCCAAGCCAGGAACACAGAAGACCGTGCCGTCTAGAACTCTCAGAGAGGACGTGAGAAATAAGGGCGTGTGTTTATGAAGTGGGTCCCCTGTCATGTTGTTTGGGAACTAGGAGGCGAGACTGGAATTACTTGCAGTGACTTTTGGTTCCTTGATGGCTTCCTTTTTGTGTGACTTTGCACAGAGAACAGACGTCAGGGCCCTCTCAGTTGTAAGGGTGACATAGGAAACGTTTGCTGTCCCTTTGGACACCTGCAGGAGGCTCACTGCATGGAACTCGCCCCTCTCAATCAGTCAGTGCCTCGGAGACCAGAAGCTCCTGGGGAGTCAGGAACGGAGGGGGCAGGTGCTGAGACTGCTCAGGGCAACATCCTATAAGGACTCTCTCCATATCACAGCAAACCACTCCTGAACACTTGTGAACAAGGGACAGGGCAGCTTCCTCTGGGGCCCTTTGCCTACCTTCACGATGCCAGTGACCATGTACTCAAAGGTGCGATTGCTAAATCCTTCACTGGCGATTACAAACACAGTATACTGGAAATACCCTCCTGGCCCCGAGTGTGTATGAGTGCCACTCAGGATGACGTTGTCTTGTCTGTACAGGGAGCCATATTTACTCTGCAGTCTGTTCAGGACCTTCAAGAGAAAAGAAGAAAAAAAAAAAAACAACAGAACTAAGAAGAGGGATAACATAGCAACTCACTATGGAAAAGGCTCCAATGAGTCTAATCAAAGATCCATATCAATGGCACCCCTGTCGAGTGGCCCTTCACTCGGTGCTGAAGTGTCTCATCGTAGGCACAACTTCAACAAAACCAGTAACCATCAAGGCTAACGTTTCATAGACTCTCGCCGTATGCAAGCACAGTGTTAGGTCGGACACACATTATGTTATTTTAAAATCTTTATAACGACCCCAAGAGGTAGATGTTTTTTTCAATGTTTGTTTATCTTTGAGAGGGAACAGGGGAGGGGCAGAGGGAGAGGGAGAGAGAGAATCCCAAGCAGGCTCCGTACTGTCAGCCCGGAGCCCCATGCAGTCTCCATCTCATGAAGTTGATGACCTGAGCCAAAATCAAGAGATGGATGCTTAACCGACTGAGCCACCCAGGAGCCCCAGAGGTGGATATTTGGAACCGCATCTTTTAGCTAAGAGCACTGAAGTGTAAAGAAGATAAATAATTTGCCCACTGACCTAGTAAATGTGAGAGCCACAACCTGGATCCACATCTCTCTAACTGCTGAACCAGTATGGTTTGCTATTCATCGTTCCACACATGCTATTAATATCCAGGCACTAGGAGCGATATGAGGTTAATATCTGAGCACTAGGAGTATATGAGGTTCCTATCCTGATGGAACGTTTATTCTAATGAGGGAGAAAGGTAACAAGCAAAGAAGCACGTAATATGGTATCACACAGTGATAAGTGCTCTGAAGACAAATGTCGTTGAGTGGGGAAAAAGAGTGATGGGTGTCAATGAGGAAACATCTTTCCAGAGAGGCTGGCTTCCACCCAAGAGCGTAAGCCGGTTGAGCAACACCAATGGAAAGCATCCCGGGAGCAGCGAACAGTTGTGTAAGGGCCCCTTGCCGCCTCCCTGCCCAAAATGAAGAACTCCATGCTCCCTGACATATACTGTCACCCTTATTGGTCTGGGGGCAGGCAACCGCGGGGACCTAAGGACACCCCAGCCACCCTGTGGGGAGGCCCATCGGAAAGGAACCATCTTGTCAGCACTAACTCGCTAGCCAGGCGGGTGAGCCACCTCAGAATAGTAGACCCTTCGGCCTCAGCCAGGCCTTCCAACACCCGCAGCCCCAGCCGACACGTGAGTTCAACCCATGACACGGAAGTGGGCGTGTGTGTGTGACTTCGGTTCTAACCTAAGTCGGAATCACCCAGCTCGGCCTCCCTGGGATTCCTGACCCACAGAAATCCTGAGCAGTAATTCAGGACGACTGTGAACATCTAAACGCATGATAAGTGTGCTCATAGGGTCCAGACGTATCACGAAGACAATGGAGAGAAAAATCCCTGGTGCTGAGAACCTGTTTCTGATTCTGCTTTAATCAGCTTCAACCTGATATTGGGCGTTATTGTGGCTTCCTTGGGAAAGATGTTTTGACCTTTTTTTTTTTTTTTGTCAAGGGGCACCGGGATGGCTCAGCTGGTTAAGCATCTGACTTTGGCTCAAGTCATGATCTCAGGGTTCATGAGTTCGGGCCCCACATCGGGCTCGGTGCCCGATGAGCTAGAGCTAGAGCTCACTAGCTAGAGCTCACTGAGCTAGAGCTCACTTTGGATCCTCTGTCTCCCTCTCCCTTTGCCCCTCATGGTCTTTCAAAAAAAATAAATAAATAAAATAAATATTAACAAAAATTTTTTTTTCACTTTTTAAAAAAGTTTTTATATTTATTTATTTTTGAGAGAGAGAGATAGAACGTGAGCAGAGGAGGGGCAGAGAGACAGGGAGACATAGAATCTGAAGTAGGCTCCAGGCTCTGAGCTGTCAGCACAGAGCCCGACATGGGGCTTGAACCCACACACTGAGATCATGACCTGAGCCGAAGTCAGACACTTAACTGACTGAACCACCCAGAAGCCCCTGTTCACCTTTTTTAAATGTCAAAAATCATTAAAATGATCTAGCAAAAGTGTCAGACCCAAAGCGACCTTCCTCAACGTAAGATACTGTCAGTTAATACCCGGCACAGTAAGGACAGTGCATTTACGGCAGGGATCGCAAATATCACTTACGTCACGCACTTAGTCCTGTCTATTGGTGGTGGCTCTCAGACGCGTGGTGTTGAGAAGGATCCTGAGCCCAAACCTGGGCTTAGCAAGAAAGAGTGCCTTTTTTGATTAGCAACGCTGTCTACTCTCTGTGTGGCACAGGCAGTGGTAGGCTGATCAACCGTCACATAGCGGGAAACGAAAAGCTCTCATTTGAATCGCTTGTCAGTTTCTCTGGTGTAAATACTCCCTGCCCCAGTCAATTTCAAGCTTCCAAAATTTAACAACGAGCCCCCCCCAAGCTCTTGAATATTTAACAGCCAGCCCTCATGAGCTGGTGCAAGACGGTCCCAGAACACGCTTGGGAAGCGTGCAACTTACAGGCTATATACTTAACCCGCGTAAATACAACCACCAATCTCTTCTATTTTAGGGGAAGAGCTACCCCACCCTCATTCTACTCGTGTGGTCATTGAATGAGGAACATCTTATGAACAGTGTTGCCTCATTAACTAATCCGCGTCCCACACACCGATTGCTAGGTTACCACGTCCATATACACAATCCTGTGATGCCAGGCAAATGTGAAAGGAACTATGACATGACCAGACCAACACCCTCTGACCAAGTAGCCTACATTCTCCATCCCAGTAAGTCTCCATGTTGCTCCTGTGTGACCCAAATCCAGACCACACTCTTCATCACCCTATGTCTTCTTCTAAAACAGTAATAACTCCACTCATGAAGGAGAAGCCCATCGCTAAAGGGGCACCATGAAAGCTCGACTAAAGGCTGCTCTGAAAAGCTAATGTGCTCACAGTTCTGTAACTAAGACAGGAAGGTAGCAAAGAGAAAGAACTTCTGGTCAACCTTAAAGCTCTCCTAACCCCATCCCATTTTTATTCCCAGAGAATGTTAGGGTTTTATAGCAAGTGTACTTCTTCGGGCTTACACAAGAATCGAGGTCTTAGCAAGAGAGAAATTACGGGGGCATCTGGGTGGCTGGGTCGGTTAAGCGTCCAACTTCAGCTCAGGTCACGATCTCACAGTTCGTGAGTTTGAGCCCCACATCGGGCTCTGTGCTGACAGCTCAGAGCCTGGAGCCTGCTTCAGATTCTGTGTCTCCCTCTCTTTCTGCCCCTCCCCCGTTTGTGCTTTGTATCTCTGTCTCTCCGTCTCTGTGTCTGTCTCTCTCTCTCTCTCTCTCTCTCTCAAAAATAAACATTAAAAAAAAAAGGAAGAAAAATTATGGCACTCAAATTTTAAAACAAAAGAGAAAGACCACAAACATCTCCCAAAACTTCTATCCTAACCTATATGCTCCAATGTGAATTCAGAACCACGGAGCTTCAAGAAAAAGAAAAGAAAAACTCAATCATCTAGTAACAACGTCTGCCAGCAGCCATGGTAAATAGCATGTTACCTACTTCATGAGGAGGGGTGTTTCAACAGAATGAAGAAGTTACCTTAAGCTCTACAGCTCACCTCTGTGTTCAGTTTCCATTCGGTTTCCTATTACTGACACACCTGGGAACCTGCCGCAGAAAGACCCGGAAAGCCCCTCTGTTCTGCCCTGTCTCACTGCTCAGGGATCTTCCAGAACCTTCATTGCATGCTGGAAATGTCATCGGTCCTCAAAGCTGAGGCTGAGAACCTGCCTAAAAGCAGGTATTATAAGGAAGCGGGAAGGCAATTGTTGAGCTACATTTATTCCTCACACTTTCCCTTGGGTTAGCCTGGGATAACAGAGTGGGTTCATTTAAAGGCCTTCCCACTGGGTCTCAGATTACACGGGGAAAGTAAAAATAGGAAGGGATGGTGAAATGGTGGACTGTTGACTTCACAGCCTCTGCAGTCCAACACATTAATCCCCTCTCCCCTCCCCACTCCACCCCCAAAGTCCACCCCTGCCTCTCCCATTTCTTCTCATGACCCCACCATATCCCCATGAGAACCATCTCCGACCCTTGAGAAAAGTGGTAAGCGTCGTGGTAACAAGTGTGGGCACTGGCACCGAGATGCCTGTGCGTCCACCCAGCTCCGCAGACAAGTTCCCTGATCCCCTGCAGCCCGTGTTTGTTTCCCAACCTGTCACGTGACATAATGATAGCACCTGCCTCCTCCGGTTGTTTGGAGGATTGAATTCATTAGTGTACGTGGAGCCATCAGGCGTGACTCATCGCGGGAACTAGGCAAGTTTTAGCTTTTATTTTTATTCATTCTCAAACCTCATTTGCATTTAAGGTGACCTCTTACTACCAGGTAGCCTCATGGCCACCGCACTGACTGAAGACCTTTGCGTGAGCCTCACACGGTCCAGGGGAAATGTCCAGGCAAAGTTGACATCCTTCCCGCGAGCTTCCCTCCCCTTTCCAGTTCGTGCAGCCTTCCAACATGTTGTAAAACTCCCCTGTGTTCAATCTCCTCTGTTTGAAATACCGAGTGTGATTACCATTTTCCCAACTAGGTCCCCACCAGTAGAGCCTTCGTATTAACTTAGCAAAGCTGCCAATTTGTGTCCTGGCCTCCAGCCTCAGTCTATTTCATCAAACACTGCTGTCTGATTAATCATTCTGAAGCAAAATTAGGTTTGCATTACTCCTCCACTCAAAAGTTTTTGCAGAAGCCCCATCCCTTAACAGAAGTCAAAATAAACCGGCACCCCAGACCCTCTACGATTATGACCAACATACCTGCTAGGTGTATTTCTAATTACGGGTCCTAATAGCAGGAAGCTTTGTGCCTGCAAAGGAGGCTACATCCCTCCCTCTGCCACGTTAACCAGTTAAAATTCCTCCCATCCAGATAAAAAGATGTGGTATGCATATGCAATGGAATATTACTCAGCCGTCAAAAAGAATGAAATCTTGGGGCACCTGGGTGGCTCAGTCAGCTGAGCATCCGACTTCGGCTCAGGTCATGATCTCACAGTTGATGAGTTCGAGCCCCACGTCGGGGTCTGTGCTGACGGCTCGGAGCCTGGAGCCTGCTTTGGATTCTGTGTCTCCCTCTCTCTCTGCCCCTCCCCTGCTCGTGCTCTGTCTCCCTCTGTCTCAGAAATAAACATTAAAAAAACTTTTTTCAATATTCAAAAAAAAAAAATGAATGAAATCTTGCCATCTGCACCAACATAGACGGATCTAGAGAGTGTTAGGCTAAGAGAAGTCAGTCAGAGGAAGATAGATACCATATGACCTCACTCATCTGTGGAATGTAAGAGACAAAACAAATGAACAAAGGGAAGAAGAGAGACAAACCAAACCACAGACCCTAGCTATAGAGAATGAACAGAGGGTTACGAGAGAAGGGGTGGGTGAAACAGGTGAAGGGGACTAAGAATTCACTTGACTTGATGAGCACTCAGTAATTGTTGAATGACTGTACACCCGAAATATAACTCTACCGTTAACTATACTGGAATTAAAATAAACTAAAATTTTGTCCATTCAAATGTCACATCCACTGTGAAATTTTCCCCTACGTTCCATTTTCGGATTCCCCTTGTGGTGGTTTGAAATCACTGTGTGCCCACAAGTTCCTCTCTCCTCCTCCCTGTAAGAAGGGAGGTTCTGCTGTCCTGTCCCTGGGTGTGAAATGGACCTGGTACCTTGCTTCCAATGGACAGAATATGCTGGAAGCTCAACTCCTGAGCACAACTGTGGCCTCTTCACTTCTCCTTCTCTCGAGTCACTCACTTTGGGGGAAGCAACAGTTCTGGGCCGCGAGGATCTGGAAAGGGGGAAACTGAGGTCTTCTATCAGCAGCCACACAAGTGAGTCATCTTGGAAGTGGTTCAATCAGGCCTTCCAATGACTGTGGCCCTTGCCAACACCTTGATTTCAAGATATCCTAAGCCAGAACCACCTAGTTAAGCCAGTCCTGATTTGCTGATCAACACAATGTATGAGATGATGTTTATTATTTTTTTAACTTGCTTTATTTTTTATTTTCCTAAATTTACATCCAAATTAGTTAGCATCTAGTGCAACAGTGATTTCAGGAGGAGATTCCTTAGTGCCCCTTACCCATTTAGCCCATCCCCCCCACACACCCCCTCCAGTAACCCTCTGTTTGTTCTCCATATTTAAGAATCTCTTCTGTTTTGTCCCCCTCCCTGTTTTTATATTATTTTTGTTTCCCTTCCCTATTATTATTTTTAATGTTTATTTATTTTTGAGAGAGACAGAGCATGCAAGTGGAGGAGGGAGGGGCAGAGAGAAAGGGAGACAGAGGACCCAAAGGGGGCTCTATGCTGAGAGCTGAGAGCCCAATGTGGGGCTCAAACTCACAAACCATGAGATCATGACCTGAGCTGGAGTCAGATGCTTAACCAACTGAGCCACCCAGAATCCCCTAGATGATGTTTATTGTTTTAAACCACCATATTCCGGAGCTATTTGTTATTCAGTAGATTACACACCACTGAACTTTACTCCAGTGAACTATAGTTCATGTGTTTTTCTATTACACTCCCTTCCTCCTATCCCCAACTGGGCAGTGAGCTCATAGGGAACGTGCATTATGACTCCTTTGACTATGTACCCTCTGAAATTGCCTGCAAAGTGCCACGCAAAAAGCAGGTGGTCAATGCATTTTTCCCTGCAAGATAATAGAATAATGTCACTTTTAAGAATATGGGATCTGACATCAGGCGTCTGTATGTTCAGAACCCAGCTGTCCCACTTGCTGACTGTGTGAAACCGAAAAAGCTACTTGCCTTCTCTAAGACTCTATTACCTTATCCATAAAGTGGAGAGAACAACAGACCCACTGCATGGTTTTGTTGTAAGCGTAGGAGTGGGGAAAACATGTAATCTTGCTTCCTGAGCGTCTATAGATGGGGGAGGATCCCACCACATTCCCCAAGAAAGAGTGACACTGGAGAAATATTTGAGGGCCTCCCTCATCTCTCTCACTGGCTCCTTCACACAGCAGGAGTAACAGTGTTTAACAGATGAGGCTGATAGAACATGACAACGAATAGTGGGCATTTGATTGTCACTGTCCTGGATAGTCCAGACCCTCATCTCCCTTACCTTCGTGAAGGTGTGAGCAAACGTTAAGGGAGCACATTCTCTTTCTGTGACCCGATCCCATGCAGAAAATATAACTGGGTCAGGGCCAAGAATCTGGCTTAGAGAGGCAGACATGGAAGTCCAAGCCCATCACCCTATGTCTCCCTCTCCTTCTGTGCCTCTTACTGTTGCCTGCCCAGGACCCACAGGCACCTTTCTGCTAAGCTCAACCTTCCCCACGGTGGGGTGACATGGTCTCAATTCAGGTAAAAATCACAGAAGAGCCTGCCATAGTCTACAATAGCACTTAAAGGGTGAGAGCGCTAACATTGTATTTTTTTTTTAATTTTATTATGGAAATTTTCAAACACGTACAAAAATAATCTGAAGAACATAATGAGACCCCCATCTACCTCTCACCCAGCTTCAGACATTTATGGCCAATCTCATTTCAGTGTCACGTTTTCATTCTCATTTGGCTCCTTGCATCTATTCTCAGTCGTATAAAAACTTGAGGGAAGAGTTAGTGATTAGTTGGCGCTCTCAGGATTCTAATTAGGAGGATTAAATAAGAGAATGTATGTGAAGATCACCCAGAACATAATAAAATTTCAAAATACATTAACGTTAATAATGACAATGAGTCATCAGCAGAATTGAAAGCAGGTTTTGACCAAGATGGCGCAGACCGAAATTATTTGTGGGATAATTGTCAGCTGGATTGTCGAGAGTTAATAACGTGGAGGGCAGTAGAATCTCACTGGATGAGAAGCCAGGAGGGCTTTGTTACTTTCAAGGTCACCCACAGACTTCTCTTTTAAATCACATGTCATTTCTTTTGTCACCTCAATCACTTACCTCTAGCCTGAGTCGTTGGGATACCATGCCTATGTCGATGCTGACAAACGCCACTCGATTGGACCCATCTGGTTCCGCCATGATGAAAGCACGGCTGTACAGCCTGGTGAGGATGCCCCGTGCGTTCTGGCCAGTTTTGCTGTAGCCCATCTAGAAGGAAGAGAAAGTCAGGGCCCCTCTGCCTCACTGCCCTGCCACGAGAACCAAGCACAACCACGCAAAAAGAGACCACGTAGGAAAGAAAAACACAATCCACAGGACACTGTGGCTCTGAGTGAGGTGATAACATGTGTTTTCAAGAATAAAGCCAACATCATAAGAGAAGCTTTACTCTTCTGTTACAAAAATGCAAAGGCAAAGTAGTTATCTGTTTGGCAGAAGCCATCCATAGGCCCACGGGCAAGGAAGGGGTTGGCATGGCTTGGGAATTCCGTTACCACACCGGAGACCTTTCAGGGTTTTCTGTTCTCTTCTCCTGCCTGAGGTATTACAGAAGGAAATAGTTCCCCTACCATCATCCCATATACCCAGGCGCGTCTAAAGACTGAAGGTTCCCTCACTTTGGTTGTTTGGTGTATGGTGTTCTTTTCTTTCTTTATTTTATTTTTTTTTCAGAAGAAAATGGTTTCTTTATGATTCAATAATCTCTTTATTTTTTAGTTTATTTATTCTGAGAGAAAGAGAGAGAGAGAGAGAGAGAGAGAGAGAGAGCGCGCGAGCGCACAAGTGGGGGAGGGGCAGACAGATACAGGGAGAGAATCCCAAGCAGGCTCTGCATGTCATTGCAGAGCACACAGGGCTCGATCTCACAAACCACGAGATCATGACCTGAGCTGAAACCAGGAGTCAGACATTGAACTGACTGAGCCATCCAGGCACCCCAATAATCTTTTTCTGAGGGTACCACACCCTGGATTTTACCTTGGTGACCATTCCTCAGCCAAGTCAGACAAAATCCACCTATCTCCCACCCCCCCTTCACACTATGTCATAAGACCCACCCGTAAAGTTATATCCTGGTCTTCAGAATGCTCTCTCTATCGCTCACTTTACCCCTCGTAGGAATGTTCATTCAGGGTTCTCATTCCAGAGCCACTTTTCAGAATAGACATCAGGGAACAATTCCTAGAATCAAGGGCTATTTGGTAGGAGGGAGAAAATCTCATCAGACTTCACGTTCTAGCTTCCTAGAAAAAGGTTGATATGAGTGAATACATCCACCATCACAGCCAAGAGGTTGCAGACCAGCAGCCAATGGGCCACACCTGACCCACAGAAGCATTTCACTTGGCTTGCGTGGTGTTGGCCGACACTAGGTTTCCAGTTTTGACTAGAGTTGCCTGTATTTTCCCACAGACAGACTTAGATCCTCAGGTCTTCAGTTCAGAAATTTTCCAGCTTCTCTTGAACAAACTGTAGGATAGGGCAGCCCTCCATGGTAACAATTGCTAAAGCCATGAACTTTCTAGTTGTCCCATAATCCCTACCACTTCCTTGAGGGTTCGCTAGACTCTTATCAGCTCACAGAGAGGCCTGCTTCCATCACTTATGGTACCGGCCCGTCCCCGGTGGTACAAGAGTTTGACAGCAGTTCCATTCATAAAAAAGTGGCCAACTGACTTTACAAAGGAATTGTGGTTGAACGCATGGCCCCTCTGCTCTCTATGGCATGGTATTCACAGTGTTAGACAGCAGTGAAGTCAATGAAAAAGGAGGAAGACAATGATGTAATCATAAGGAATCAGTGTAGGGTGCAAGTGGCAAAAGTAAAGTACTTGTTTCATTCTCCTTGAGGAGCCCATGATTTGCCTACCAAACTGATATCTGCTACTTGTCCTGTGCAGTCAGCTCGCCCAACACCAATATGGTAGCCACTGAAGTTCTGAAATAGAGGAGGCTCTGGGGTGGTGGTCACCGGAGGTCCCTGGGTGGCTGTGGAGCCATGTGTGAGCGTCGAGCCTTGAGTGGTCGTGGAGCCCGGCATGGTTGGGGGGCTCTGGGTGACCGGAACGCCTGAATCTAAAAGCAGAACATTTAAGAAACAACAGTTCAGTCCACTTATCTGTGGGCATCAATTAGAATACAGAGGTTCAGGTTCCCATGGAAAAATCTTTATATACTGTCTTATATTTAAAATAAACAGAAAGAAACCTCTCAGGAACTTGTTGTATACAACAACCCTAAGGAGGATCTTTCTGGTAAGCTGGAGATGTGTCATCCTAACAATCAAGGCCTGTGTCAAATGTCCATCCGCTTCTCATCACAAGCTGTTCCTTGTCAAACTCATGGCCCTTCACTCACTCCTGATGGGCTTTTCTAGCCACACAAAGCAGGCGCCAGGTTCCTCAGGGGCCAGCCTCTGGGGATTTGTCTCCACGGCTCTCTCCGTCCGGAGACCCCCACTCCTCTCTGTTCCACCAACCAAGCTCCAAGACTCCCTTCAAGTTGCTTCATTTCCATCACACCTAGAGGCAGCTCAACCCTCCTGGCAGGAGGCCGCCCCCCTGTTGTCTCTACGCTGCACCCACAACCTTCTCAAGCCTTCTATTTGGAATACAGATGAGATCGCTGCACGTTCAACATAGTTGCACCTTATTGTAATCATATCACCATCTATGTACGTGCCTGTACACACATATGTCCACATACACACATACGTGAATATCAAGGGAAACAGAATGGCAGAAAGACTACAAGAGCAGGTACCAGAAACAAACAACCTGGGTTTAAAAACTGGTTCTACCACATACTAGCTGAACATACTAGCTGAAATCGCTTACCTGTTCTACCTCAATGTTTCTCATCTAGAAAAGAGAGGCAGTCCTAATATGCTAACTTCCTAGGGTTGTTTTGAACAATAGATATGTTAACACATATCAAAAATTTCGAATAATGGCCAGAATATAGCTTTGGTTCTACTTACCTATTGAGATATCTTACACATGCATGTTGTTTGTTTGTTTCCAGCCCAGACAACAGCCAGGGTGGCCAAGGCAACGGAGGTCACTGTCACAGGCCTTAGTGCTCAGAAAAGTACTTGGTGAAGAGATTGGCTGCTGACGTCCCTGAGATCCTAGAATTTAGGGGCTCAGGAGAAGCTAGAGATCATCTAGTCTGATCTCCTTTGCTTTACATCTAAGAATCCTGAAGCCCAGAGAAGTGATGTAACCACAATGTCATGGAGAACACGGGATGAATCAGGTGTAGACACCAGATCCTCCAACTAAGGATCTAATGCTCTTTCATCCATATTCAACATGGAGTTAGAATCCACATTTTCTCAACACCAAGCCCATGTTTTCCACAAGACATCAAGTATTGCAAGGAAGGAGGCAGTTGCTTTTGCCTTATTGATACTAACATAGGAATGGGGTATCACCCAAAGCCGAACCAGGTCCAATGGCCAAGGGCAATTTCCTTATGACCTCAGAGTCTCAAGTTCTACATCCAGAAAGCGGTACTAAGACTAGCACCTACCTTTATAGAAGATTCATGAGAATTAAGTGGGAAAAGGATGTAGACTCCTGACCACAGTGCTTGACACAAAGCGACCGTACGATAAACAGCTGCTCCTACTATGAGAATAGTGACCATAATCATTGATCACCTCCGTGAGTCTCAGCCTCTGGATTCTCTAACTTTAAGAGCTAAAACTGAATAAGTCCCATGGATGCTTTCCTTTCTTGGAGTCCATGCCCCTTCCCTGCACACTGCTGGCATAGAGGATTTCTGTCCCTCTGTGTCTACAGGGAGTTCAAAGTGCAGGCTCATGGTAGACACTACACCAGAAAGAAGAAGAGGCCACAAGAGAGAAAACTAGGCTGAAAAAAATCAGGCTCTTTCTCTGTTTGGCCTAAAGCTAGCCCTCCCCTTACTTCGGTCAAAGCATTCAACACCCACCCATCGTTTCTACTCATTTACCAGGTATGCAACCCACCACAAAGGCAGGGCTCCATCAAATGCCCAGGGCCCCAATATTGCCCGCAAATGTAGCCTGCATCGTTTTCAAAAACTAAATTCATTCCCAATATTAAAAAAAAATCAGGAGATGTCTAAATCCTCCAGTTTCCAGCTTCTGCTGCAAACTCTGGAGATCTGAATCCATGAGACACCATTTCAACTAACAGCTCACACTCAGGAGGGGCTGCACACCCCCTTCACCAGAATCTCACCTCCCCCACCCCGACTCCCCTCCCCACCCCACCTCCTTTACAGAACTTGACCGGTCCTCCTGAGAATTGGAGTTCAAGGCCCCCTTCTCTAAAGCTCAGCACTACTCGATATTCAGTGGGTCTTTCATTCTGCTTTTGTTCCCAAGAGAAGATGATGCCCAAGAAAAGGCAAAGAGCAAGAGAAGAGGCTTGGGGGGAGGGGGGCCGGGGATGCTCGTACTACTGGCCCTTGAAGAATTCTGAACTGGGCTTAGGTCAGCGGAGAAGTGAGACAAGCCCATGGCAGAGTGCCTGTCAACTGCCTACTTGGGGGCAAAGGTAAGCCTGATAACAATTGCTGTCAATGCAGAAAGTACAATTAATGGACGGGTTCAGTGGCCATCCCGGGCTGCTTACATACCAGTTGAACTGCCCTGTTATTGGCATTATCAGCAGGCACTGTTCCAGGTACTGTTCCTTGTCCCCAGTCATCCAGAAATTTCCCACAGGCTAGGAATAGCATCCAAGGGAGCCCATGACAACTTGCCTTTATGATTTTCAATGGTCCCACTGGTAATAAACAAGAGGCTGAGGAGGGCTACCGTCACAGCAGTCATCATCACGAGGAGGAAAATCAGGAATGCCTCTAATGTGGAGAGGGTGTGTTTGGCCATGTCTCCTGAGGAAAAGCAGAAATGGAAGAGGCAGAAAATGGCAGAACCACAAACTACAACACATATGCTTTGCGCTGCCCAAGGCTAAGATGTCTTAGCTCTTCTAGAATGGACTATACACCAGGGAGGACAAGTACAGAGCATACCTATCACATCCGGGGCCATGGCAGACAAGACCAAGCAATTACAGCACTCTTTGATAAGCTCAGATGTGGTTTCCAAACACTTCCTAGAACAGCGCTCGTTCTAGAGAACCACCCATCATTTGGCATTGGCAATGAAGCTAAAAATCTATTTGTATTCCTTGGCTGTATCGTACAGCTTTCATTTATGGTGATGAAGCCATCTGCATACGGGCCTAGGTTGGAACACATCTGTCAACAGGGCTGATTGCTCTTGTGAGAAGGCTGGCTGCAGTTAGGGCTGTCCCCTGTGGTCATGGCCTTGGGAAAACTACCTTGTCTACAAGGAGGTGAAACACATAACTTTGGCCTTGCAACTCCATTTGCTAACTTTCAATTCCTACTTGATGAGAAACCAACACGGAAGACCATCTCTGGTCTCAAGCCAGACATCAGGAAAATCTCCCTCTCTGTCATCAGAAGGATCTCACACATCTTGCAAACCTGTTGAAGGATGGGGACAAAGATAATGCTCTTGTGTTCTACCATAGCAGGAAATGTCCCTACAGATGCCCGAAGATATTTTAGGAGTAGGATTCATTGTTACTCAGCAAGGCTATAGAAGCTAAAAGTCCATATCAGGTAGCGGGAGAAAGTATAATATGGTGGATAAAAATTGGATTCTGCCTTCTAACTCCAGAGTCCAAAGCTCATTTCTGCCACTTACTGGACAACCTTGGGGAATCCTCCCCAACACTGAGCCTCAGTTTCTCTGTCTGTAAATAAGGATGTGGTGATGACGATAATTTTAGTACCCATCTTATAGAGTTCTTATAAAAAGGAGATGGTGCAGTAATAATTCGTTCGTCCCATAGACTGCAATAGGTGTTTATGGTGTTTGCATTTATCATTAGGTCCCAAAATAGCAAAGACTCTGCTCCTCACTGTCCTCAAGGGAAATTTATATGAAGCTAGTGTTAAAAAATTATTGGAATCACACATACAAACTTTGGAACCCGTTTTCTTAACCCATACTTCAGGAAGCCTGAGCAATGAGACGGGATTAGAGTCCAGGACTTGCTCCCACAATGGGTAATATGCAGCCATATTAAGATGCTATTACCCCCCAAGAATTGTAAATTGGCAACAAATGGGTGGGCTTAGCACGCCCCAATTTTCTGTTTCAGTTTGATTTAGTTGACAAGACGGAGGAGCTTACAGTCCATCTGGAAGAGAGTCCACAGTTACAAATCTAAACCTTCAGGTTTTCTCTCATGTTTCATAAACCATGGTAACACTGAGCCAGAAGCTTGGTAAAACCGAGAAGTTACTGTGACCTTTAGATAGATACAGCATGCCTTCTCCAGCCTACCACAACCTCTTCCCAGTGGATCTTTTCCATCTAAGTTACTACCTGGTCTTTGTAGTTATTTTATTGAGCAATCCCTGGACTAGAGTTTAAAAATCAGTCTAACATCAAATACTTCAGAAGTAGGGCTGAATTGGAAGTGGACAAAGAGACTTGAACATCTTCCCAAACCTCTTGGTTATTAGCAGGCTTCCCTCAACCACTTATCACCACTGTCATCACCTTCACCACCACCGTTAGGGACAATTTCAAATGTAGGGCAACACAAATGAGTTCTGATCTTGGTGCCAACATTCACTGGCCAGTCCCCAGGAGTCAGGAGACACCTCTAAAATATGCCTCTGAAACTCTGATGATCCAAATAAGTTTACTGGTCCTTAGGTGGTGTTTCAGTGGCCAACCTCAAGCCCAGTATACCCAGTTCTTTCTCAAAGCTTTGGTTTCATCAGGCTTCCTGCCGGCTGGGATTGCAGGACTGACAGGGCAACTAAACATGGCTGACCGACAGGGGAATCTCCCAACGCGAGTGTCTACACGCACGCTGCAGATGTAAACGTGGCCATGTGCTAGGAGCCTGTGCAACAAGTAGACATGGTTCAAAAGAATACTTTTTTCTTTTTTGCTTGTTTTATTGGGCTGAAGTGATCACCACCACCAGCCTTTTACACAAGTCCACAATGGCACTTGATTTAACACTAAAGTTTGCACCGCCTACTCGGATTTCAATGATGTACCTCCCTGGGTCTCACCACCCTGCTGCCAGAATTAATGCCAACTTTTAATGTTCTTTTTTAACCAGTGAGCACTATTTATTTTTCCTTGATGACCCCAAATCTGAAGGCAAATGTGAAAGAAAGCAAATGCCTCGTCTGCCTTCAGAATGCAAATGGACCACGGAGAGCTGAGCCAGTGGTTGTAACTTAAAAGATTTGGCAGTTCCCACTGGTTCTCACTTGATCCAGTGCAATTCTGCAAGCTCGGTGATGAGGCTTTATGACAACAGTGAGCCCCTCGGCACATCTTTACCATGTTGAGGTCTCTGTTTTACAAGACTGTGGAAGGGAAAGGTAATGACTTGGCAAAATGGGTTTCCCAAAGCTAAGGAAATGGAGTGGAGCTTTTAGGATTTCATCAAGATCTCTAAGACAAGAGGATGATTCAAGATCCCTCTCTCTCCCTCCAAGAAAACAGAACTTTCTTACCTGATTCAACCCGTCAAAAGAAATTCCACATCCCAGCAAAGCAAATAGTCCAGAATCTCGTTCCTTTCCCCTTGCACGTTGCTCAGCCCAGAGTTCTCAGCACGTTCTGAAACATACTGAAGAAAGAGGTTCCCAGTCATGCCCAGGAGAGTTAGGGTTTCATTAGCATACCTTTGTGGGCTTGGTGCAGGATGAGATTAAAGGGTATTGATAACAAGAGCCTTATCGGCCTCCCCTGGGACAACCTGATACTGAGATAGAAGTTGCAAAGGATCCGGAGGACTGAAGGTCACTGATTTCAGCCCTTACACACCTCTCCAGTACAAGTTCTGTGCGAGGTCTACAGCCTGGCTCACCAAAAAGAGCACTTGCTTTACTTAACACTGGTAACTCACCCAGAGACAAGAAGGGAATGATGATGCATGCTGGACATTAGTGTGGGCCATGGGTCCCATTGGGCAGCGTTTACACTGATCTCAGAAGAGAAAGGTGATTTTAACTTTTAGATTCTTGTATACAAAAAGAATGAGGTTTTAGAGGTGCCTGGGTGGATCAGTCAGTTAAGTGTCCAACTCCTGATTCCGGCTCAGGTCATGATCTCACAATTCATGAGTTCGAGTCCCGCATTGGGCTCCGCACTGAGAGTGTGAAACCTGCTTGGGATTCTCTCTCTCTCTCTGTCTCTCTCTCTCTCTCTCTCTCTCTGCCTTTCCCCTGCTGCTCTGTCTCTCTCAAAATAAATAAATAAACGTAAAAAGAAAAGAATGAGGCTTTAGATGAACTAAGAATGTAAATAATGGACATACAATGCCCATGTGAATAATGTGCAACCATTACCAATGATATAGAAGAAAATAATTTAATGACTTGGAAAAAGTTACTGTATTATTTTAAATTTATAAGACATTATAATCCTGTTTTGTTCATTTTAATTATTAATTTTTTTATAAACTGTTTTTATGGTTTATTGTTTATTTTTGAGAAAGAGAGAGAGACAGAGCATGAGCAGGGGAGGGGCAGAGAGAGAGAGAGAGACACGGAATCCAAAGCAGGCTCCAGGCTCTGAGCTGTCAGCCTAGAGCCTGACGCGGGCTCGAACTCACTAGCTGTGAGATCGTGACTTGACCCGAAGTCGGATGCTCCAACCGACTGAGCTGCCCAGGCACCGCTATAATCCTGTTTTTCAAACATTATTTATCTATTTGTGGTAGCGAAGACTGTAAGAAATCACAGCAAAATGTTAAGAAGTAATTATCTGGTGATAAGACTGTGAGTTTTGTTTTCATCTTTTCGATTCTCGGTGTTGTCTCTAAGGGCCATGCACATTTTTATATTGGGGAAAACCCTCCTCTTGAAGCAGGTATACTATAGAGCAGCATGAAGGTAAACAATGGCCCACGAGAGACAAAGAGAGGAAGGAATAGGGAAACCCCTATTTCCTTTTTTCCCTGCTAGATCCCAGCTGTCCAGGAAGCAGTTGGAAGAACACATAGGCCACTGAATTCCTTGCAGGGTCAAGAGAGACCAGCCCCCGACATTCCAAAGGAAATATTTGAGATCTAAGGGCCTTCCAACAGGGCATTTCATAATGTCACTCAGCTAGCTCTCTGCTATAGTGGGGCACGGGTTAGATTATGGTAGTAAATGAGGGTTCCTTTCATGCATTTATGTTAGAATTCTTGGTGCCAAGCAGCAGAGGGCAAATCCAGCTAACTTAAGCAGCGGAGGAAGGGGAGAGAAATAAATCCACTCGAAGGCAGAAAATCAGGTGAAGACATAGGCTCTGGAAAGCCAGAGATCAGGGCAGATTCAGGTGGCAGGACGTCCTGAACAATCTTTACAGAGCGTCGCCATCACGGGAATGCCGACTGGTGCAGCCACTCTGGAGAACAGTGTGGAGGGTCCTCAAAAAACTAAAAATAGAACTACCCTACGACCCAGCAATTGCACTACTAGGCATTTATCCATGGGATACAGGTATGCTGTTTCGAAGGGACACATGCGCCCCCATGTTTATGGCAGCACTATCCACAATAGCCAAAGTATGGAAAGGGCCCAAATGTCCAACGGTGGATGAATGGATAAAGAAAATGTGGTATATATATACAATAGAGTATTACTCGGCCATCAAAAAGAATGACATCTTGCCATTTGCAACTACGTGGATGGAACTGGAAGGTATTATGCTAAGCGAAATTGGTCAGTCAGAGAAAGACAAGTATCATATGATTTCACTCATATGTGGAATTTAAGAAACAAAACAGATGAACATAGGGAAAGGGAAGGAAAAATAAGATAAAAACAGAGAGGGGACAAGTCATAAGAGATTCTGAAATACAGAGAACAAACTGAGGGTTGCTGGAGGGGTGTTGGGTGGGGGATGGGCTAGATGGGTGATGGGCATTGAGGAGGGCACCTGTTGAGATGAGCCCTGGGTGTTGTATGTAAGTGATGAATCACTACATTCTGTTCCTGAAATCATTACTATACTATATGTTAACTAACTGGGATTTAAAATCAAAGAAAAAAGAAAAGAAATGAAAAACAAATAGACAAGCAATGGACTGAGCACAGCCCCCGTCCTGAGGTCTGGGGCATTGGGGGTGGCTCCCCACAGAACCACATTTCTGCTTCATCTTCGCCTGTCTCTCTTCTTCTTTCCCTGATGTTTAAATGCGGTATTTATCCCAATACTGTAGGAGCTACAGTCAAAATCAATCTAGATAATAAAGATGGTTACGGCAAAAAAACCAACCAGCAAAAAAAACAAAACCAGAGCCTCGCCATCGAGATGGACGCACTCCGGCTGTCTAGGTCTGTACGTTGCTCTGTTCAGGGCTCAGTTCCTGAGAGACAGCATCTGACTGGCCTGGCTCAGGTCATATACGTGTCCCTTCCCTCACAGAGATAGTTAAACAGATGTCACAACAAGACCATCCCCAAAGAGGGAAGGATAGATCTCCAAAATGAAATCAAGGCAGGTAAAAACAACGGACACCTCCTAGTGACCTGCCATCAGATTCCCTTCTCACTTGCAGTGGGAGGGCCTTCAGGCTGCACCCACCATCCCGGCCGGTCCTCTCCCAACACCTCCTTCCCCAAGGAAAGGAGCCCTGCTATGCTCATTCACACCGAGATTTAGGAGGTGACCCACAGTCTAGTCCAGTAAGATCATTGTAACCAGGGTGTTACATCATGTATCATTTCTCCCAGATGACATTTGAAGACCCATCTCTAAACATGGAGGGGTGAGAATAATCGAGAAGATGCCAAGCACCATGGCAGGGCCAGGGTAGGAGCCATGTTGGGCCGAGGGGACTTGAAGCACCCAAAAAAAACAGCCAGACCCCCTGGGGGGTGAGGGGAAGATAAAAATCACTGCAAATATTGTAATGTGTACTTCCTTTTTATTTCTGTCTGGATGGCCTTTAAATAAACCCTCTTTGCAAGGATATGCCCCATGCTAATCATCTCATCCTTTTCCATCCTTTGATTCTTGGGATAATTGAAGAATAAATTACTTTTTGAAAACATATGTTATTTCATAGAGCATCCAGATTGTGGTCTCTAAATACCGTTTCTTGCTTAAGACAAAACAAAACAAACAAATAAAACAAGATGAAAACAAAAACAAAAAAGCAATCCTTGAAGAAATGGCTGGTTCTAGGTCTGGGGCAAGAAACACACAAATGAAACCTGCAACATGTTTTCATTCCTAGGTCTATTCAGGGCTCGGTTCTTCAGAGACAGCATCTGACTGGACTGGCTCAGGTCATATATGTGCCCCTTCCCTCACGGAGATAGTTAAACAGATGTCACAACAAGACCATCAAGGAAGTCAAGGAATCAAGGAAGTCAAGGAAGTCAAGATGATGAGCAAGACGATCAGAATTGTGTCAAAAAGAACTAGAGTTTCACTCTCAAATCTATCAATCTGGACATCAATTTTTTAAAAAGATAATTGCAGAAGATTGAAGCAAATCAAATTTGCCTAGATCCATGATGTCATAATGATGCTTAAAAAAAAAAAAAAAACACCCAAACCTCATTGACTACCTTTATTTTTTATTTTTTTTTTTTAATTTTTTTTCAACGTTTTATTTATTTTTGGGACAGAGAGAGACAGAGCATGAACGGGGGAGGGGCAGAGAGAGAGGGAGACACAGAATCGGAAACAGGCTCCAGGCTCTGAGCCATCAGCCCAGAGCCCGATGCGGGGCTCGAACTCACGGACCGCGAGATCGTGACCTGGCTGAAGTCGGACGCTTAACCGAGTGCGCCACCCAGGCGCCCCATCATTGACTACCTTTAAAACATGCTGCATTTAAAATAACAAATTCCAGGGTCACCTGGGTGGCTCAGTCAGTTAAGCATCCAACTTCGGCTCAGGTCATGATCTCCTGATTCGTGAGTTCAAGCCCCACGTCGGGCTCTGTGCTGACAGCTCAGAACCTGGAGCCTGCTTCGGATTCTCTGCCTCCCTCGCTCTCTGCCCCTCCCCTGCTCGTGCTCTGTCTCTCAAAAATAAATAAACGTTAAAAAAATTTTTTTAACAAAATAAAATAATGAATTCCAATTTGTTTTTCTGAAAACTGGGAAGGAAAAAGGGAGGGAGGTCTAGAAATCAAGAATGTACTCTGCTCTTCCTATATAGAGGTATCTTGGGAAAGCCAAATCGTTGATGAGAGAGTTTCTCACACTTGAAGAATCTGAGCCAATGAACGAGGAAGGAATGACACACTAAGAATCTAAATGCTTTGCAGACCCCTAGTGAAAGGATGGAACCAGGCAACAATCGCCAACTGGATGCTGATTTAAGTCACCAAAGAGAGAGACAAATGACTACCGCAAGCCTCTGAGCGATGCATGCACCCTCACTTCTCAAATACTCTTACCAAAAAGTAACCCTAAACTGGATCCACCTCTAGATCTGAGGGTCTGTTTGTAGAAAATATGAAAGACAAACAACTATCAGAGGACAATGTGGGGATACAGTAAGCACGATCCAGATGGCAAAAGATTGTAGGGCAAATGACCCAGCTTCTTGAACAAAGAAATTGGAAGTGGAGAGAAAGAGAGAGAGGTGGGGAAGCAGAAGGGCAGGGGAGGAGAGTGGCCAAGGCAGGGGAGGGGAGGGGAGCAAAGGAGAAGAAATTGTGGATGAAAAGAGGCTGAAGAGACATGCCCACCAACTTACACTGTAAGACCCAAAGCCTCATCATTTAGAACCCACTTCAAACAAACTGGCTTTGAAAACGATGAGACAATTGGGAAGATTTGAACACTGACTAGATATTTGATGATATTAGGGGATTATTATTAAAAATGTTACTGTGATAATGGTATTGTAGTCATACCTTTGTAAACAGTCCTTATCTTTTAGACCCATTCTGAAACAGATTTTTAGAGTTTATTTATTTTTGAGAGAGAAAGAGAGTGAGTGGGGGGAGAGGCAGAGAGAGGGAGAGAGAGAATCCCAAGCAGACTCCACACTGTCAGTGCAGAGCCCAACACGGGGCTCTAACCCATGAAACATGAGATCACAACCTGAGCTGAAGTCAAGAGTCAGACGCGTAACCAACTGGGCCACCCATGCATCCTGAAACAGATTTTTAAAAATATAATAATAATAATAATAATGATAATAATAATAATAATAATGGAAGTGCAAAAATCAGATGGATGGATGGATGGATGGATGGTTGGATGGTTGGACGGATGGACGGATGGATGGACGGATGGATGGATGAGTCATAGATAAGGACAGGTAGGAGGCTAGATGGATGGGAAATAAGCTTTGCTCTTTAATACGCCAGTGGAGAGAAGAGAAATGGGGTGAAGCACTGTGGCAGGCATTGCAGAGGGCTTCACTCGACCCAGCTGGCATGCCAACACCAGACACTCATTTGCCCTGGGTTCCAGATGCAGGTTCATTTCTGCCTTTCAGATGCACTCATGCGAGACTCTGATTCAGCACTGAGCCACTTGAGGAGAGGGGCTCTGTATTGGACACCTGCTTTCCTGGTTTGGATCATGGCAGCCTGACTTTGAGCTGGCAGTGTGGTGGCTTCAGCCACTTCCTTATTCCATGACCATGACCAAAGCAGCCCATCCCTTAGCAGCTCAGGTCTATATTTAAGTTGGAGAGTTTTTGCAGGAAGCTCAACCCCAATTCTCTGCCTTGAGCCTTTGCCAAGATTCGGCAAGTTATCTCTAACCCCTAATAAATGCCTTTCCTCTGGAGTAGATTCTGTTACCTCCAGCTAAGAACGTGTCCAAGCTAAATCTCACAAAAGTGAGCACCATACCTCCCTTTGGAGAATATATGCATTCCAATCATTGAACACTGTGTATGCCAAGCTGCCTCTGGGAACATTTTTTAAGTTCAAAGTGATGAGTAGTCTGACATAATGAATTCTTCATTAGATCAGAAAAAAAATTAGTTTTAAGTACACAGGGCTGCCATGGTGCTATCTTACCACTTTACAGGTTTTGCAAAGGAAATTGAAAAATACCTTTGAACCCCAAAGCAGTCCCATTATCAGTTGACTATTTATAGATTTACCTTTCCATATGCCTCAGTTGAATCTTGACCTTAAACCTTAAGTAACAGAAGGGAGGCTCCTTCTGTTCCAAGCCAGAGAGACTGCTTCTTTTTTGTTTTGTTTAATTATTTGTTTAATCTTTATTTTTGAGAGAGAGACAGAGTGAAAGTGGGGGAAGGACAGAGAGAGAGGGGGGGACACAGGATCAGAAGCAGGCTCCAGGCTCTGAGCTGTCAGCACAGAGCCCGACGTGGGGCTCAAACTCATGAACCGTGAGATCATGACCTGAGCCGTAGTCACACGCTTAACTGACTGAGCCACCAGGCGTCCCTGGAGAGGCTGCTTCTTAGTAAACCCCCTCTGCACCTGTCATATGTTGAGTTTGAGAAGGAGACTAATAGATACACTTCACTACAATGGGAAGCCCAGGTTCCTTCCATGAGGGAGGTCCCGGCTCTGAACACAGTGGCCGAGCACAAGGGGAAGACGGTATGGTACAGGGTGCACCATGGCTCTCGTCCCCAAGGGGTTCACCATGCCCTTGTTTCCAGCAATATCGACAGTCCTGCTTTTCTCACAGGAAAAGGTAGATAACCTCTCCCTCCTTGGGGCTGAAGGATTCGTCTCCCCAAATTTACTGCAGTGGTGTCTTCAATACAAAGGGCAAAAGATAAAGGCAAAAGACCCAGTATATGGGAAGGACTGGAATTTGGAATCTGAAGATAGAGGCTTTTTGCACAGTGACCTTAGTCCCTCCCTTTTGTTTTCCTTATTAGAAAAATGGAGGCTGACAGAAACCTACCTAGCTGAAAGGTTCACATAGACATACATTCTGGTAAGTCCTTTGTTAACTCAGGAGCCTGATGTGAACAAGTTCTTATGTTAATTAGGCTGAATGTAATGTCCAAGAATGGTAGGTTCTGCGTGTTTAAGCCTTAAGCACAGTTATTTTCTCGGCATATTCTTCACAGGTGGTTTGAAAGATCTCCCCATTAGTTTGACACACGCAGCCTTGGGAAGAAGGGGAGTCCTTTGCTATTTTCAAAACATCCAGAGGATTTGAAATTTAGATAAGATAGGAATTGAAATTGTCCCTATTTTACTACACTTAGAAAAACAATGTGGGGCTATACGACCTTTGCGGAGTATCTGGAAATTATTCTCTGATGATTTATCTTTTTCCAAAACCAGGGTGTGAATTTATTGCATTTGGCAGGGACAAATTTGACCTGTTTGCCATACATGACAATGAAGCCGGATCGGGGGAAAGCAGGCTGCTGTTACATTTATCGTCATTTCAGGGACAAAGTGACAACATCTTTTGATGTAATTCATTCCCTCTACATAAATCTCAGATGCTTAGCATCTCCTGTCCACACGGTGTACCTGTGGAAAAAAACACCACATTGTCCATATTCTAGGGATCCCAGAAGAAGAAGACAGAGAAAGGAGGGAAGAAAACTAATTGGAAGAAATAATGGCTGAAAACTTCCCTAATCTGGAGAAGGAAATCAATATCTAGATCCAGGAAACACAGAGATCCCCCCCCCCCCAAAAAAAAAAATCAACCTAAGACACAGGGTAATTAAGATGGCAAAAATGATAAAGAAAAGACTTTAAAAGCAGCGAGAGAAAAGAAGACAGTTACATACAAGAGAACTCTCACAATTTTATCAGCAGATTTCTTAGTGCTTTGCAGGCCAGAAGGGAGTGGCAGGATATATTCAAAGTGCTGTAAAGGAAAAATGGGCAGCCGAGAATACTCTATCCAGCAAGGCAATCATTCAGAATAGAATAGATAAAGAGTTCCTAAAAAACAAATGTTTCTCAGACAAACAAAAACTAAGGTTCACGACCACTAAACCATCCCTTTAAGAAATATTACAGAGGACTCATTAAATGGAAAGGAAAGAATGTAAGTGAAGGTATGAAAAGTAAAAAAAGAGAAGAGTAAAAATAAGTATTTCTGTAAAATTTAGACAAGGAATACATAAAATAAAAGGAAGCGAAATACAACACCATATACCTAAATCATGAAGAGGACAGGAGTAAAGAATGGGTTCAAACTTAAATGACCATCGACTTAACATAGACTGCTCTGTGCAAATGTTATATATAAACCTAATGGTAATCACAAGTCAAAAAGTACTAACAATATGCAAAGAATAGAGAAAGAAACCAAAATACATTACTAAAGAAAGCCAACAAACCCTGAAAGAAAGTGAGAAGGATCAGAGAAAAACTATAGAAACAACCACAAAACAAGTAACAAAATGGTAATAAATACATGTCTATCGATAATTACTTTGAATATAAATGGACTAAAATCTCCAATCAAAAGACATAGGATAGGGGTGCCTGGTTAACCGCCAACTTCGGCTCGGGTCATGGTCTCCTGATTCGTGAGTTCGAGTCTGGCATTGGGGTCTGTGCTGACGGCTTGAAGCCTGGAGCCCGCTTCAGATTCTGTGTCTCCGTCCATCTCTGCCCCTCCCCTATTCACACCCTGTCTCACTCAAAAATAAATAAAAACATTTAAAAAAAATTTTTAATATTAAAAAAAGCAGAGTGACAGAATGGATTAAAAAAAAAACCCAAGACTCACCTATATGCTGCCTACAAGAGATTCATTTCAGACCTAAAGACATCTGCAGATTGAAAGTGAGGGGTTGGAGAATATTTATCATGTGAATGGATATCAAAAGAAAGCTGGAGTGGCAACATTTACATTGGACAAAATAGGCTTTAAAACAAAGACTGTAACAAGAGACAAAGAAGGACAATTTTAATTGGACAATCCAACAAGAAGATATAACAATTATAGGTATTTATATACCCAAACTGGGAGCACCCAAATACATGAACAGTTAATAACAAACATAAAGGAAATGATGAATAATAATACAATAATAGTAGGGGAAGTTAACACCCCACTTATATCAATGAACATATTATCCAAAAAGAAAATCCACAAGGAAATAGTGACTTTGAAGGACAGACTCACTGGAACAGAGGGATTTAACAGATATACTCAAAACATTCCATCTTAAGACAGCAGAATACACATTCCTTTCAAGTTCACACAGAAAATTCTCCAGAATAGATCACATATTAGGCCACAAAACAAGTCTCGACAAATTAAAAAAGATCGAAATAATACCATGAATTTTTTCTGACCACAATGCTATGAATCTGGAAATCAATCACAAGAAGAAATCTGGAAGGACCACAAATACACAGAGGGTAAATAACATGGCACTAAACAATGAATGGGTCAACCGAAAAATCAAAGAAGAAATACAAAATTACATGGAAACAATGCTATTGCAAACACAACAGTCCAAAATCTTTGAGATGTAGCAAAAATGGTTCTAATAGGGAAATTGACAGCAATACAGGCCAATCTCAAGAAGCAAGAAAAATCTCAAATAAACAACCTAACATTATACCTAGAAGAGCTAGAAAAAAAAAAAAAAAAGAACAAAGGAAACCCCAAACCCACAAAAGGAAGGAAATAATAAAGATAAGAGTAAAAATAAATGATACAGGAACTAAAATGTCAATAGAACAATCAATGAAACCAAGAATTGGTTCTTTGAAAAAATCTATAAAATTAATAAACTTCTAGCCAAACTCATCAAAAAAAAAAAAAGAAGAGAGAAAGAGAACCCAAATAAACAAAATCACAAATGAAAGAGGAGAAATAACAGCTGACACCACAGAAACACAAAGGATTATAAGAGAATATTATGAAAAATTATATGCCAACAAATTGGATAACTGGAAGAAATGGATAAGTTTCTAGAAACATATAATCTACCAAAACAGAAGCAGGAAGAAATAGAAAATTCAAACAGACTAATTACCAGCAATGGAATTGAATCAGTAATCAAAAAACTCCCAACAAACAAAAGTCTAGGATCAGATGGCTTCACATGCAAATTCTAACCAAACATTTAAAGAAGACTTAATACCAATTCTTCTCAAACTATTCCAAAAAACAGAAAAGGAAAGAAAACTTCCAAACTCATTCTATGAGGCCAGCATTACCCTGATACCAAAACCAGATAAATACATCACAACAAAAGAGAACTATAGGCCAATATCTCTGATGAACACAGATACAAAAATCCTCAACAAGATACTAGTAATAACTGAATCCAATAATACGTTAAAAAAAAAAATCATACACCACGATCAAGTGGGATTTAGTCCCAGAACGCAAAAGTGGTTCAATATTCACAAACCAGTCAACGTGATATATCACATCAATGAGAGAAATATGACCATTTCAATAGATGCAAAAAAAGCATTTGACAAAGTACAGAATCCATTCGGGATAAAAACCCTCAACAAAGTAGGTCTAGAGGAAACATACCTCAAGACAATAAAGGCCATCCATGAAAAACCCACAGCAAACATCATCTTCAATGGGGAAAAACTGAATGCTTTCTCTCCCAAGGTCAGGAACGAGACAAGGATGTCCACTCTCACCACCTTTATTCAATATAGTACTGGTATTCCTAGCCATAGCAATCAGACAAGAAAAAGAAAGAAAAGGCATCTGAATTGGTAAGGTAGAAGTAAAACTTTCACTGTTTGCAGACGACATGATTCTGTATATAGGAAACCCTAAAGATTCCACTAAAAAACTACTAGAACTGATAAATGAATTCACTAAAGTCATGGGGTATAAAATCAATGTTCAGAAATCTGTTGCATTCCTATATACTAATAATGAAGTAGCAGAAAGAAAAATTAAGAAAACAACCCCATTTACAATGGAAATTATAAAATCCCATTTACAATGGAAAGATATTCCATGCTCATAGATTGGAGGAACAAATATTGTTAAAATGTCTATACTACCCAAAGGAATCTACAGATTTAACTCAATCCCTATCAAAATGCCAACAGCATGTCTCACAGAACTAGAACAAACAATCTTAAAATATGTATGGAACCACAAAAGACACCCAAATAGCCAAAGCAATCTTGAAAAACAAAAACAAAAACAAAACTGGAGGAATCATAATTCTAGACTTCAAGTTATATTGTAAAGCTACTACTATACTTCAAGTTATATTACAAAGTTACAAAATTACTACTACAAAGTAGTAATCAAAACAGTGTGGTACTGGGACAAATAGACACATAGATCAATAGAACAGAATAGGAAACGCAGAAATAAATACACAATTATATGGTCAATATTCAACAAAGGAGGAACAAATATACAATGGGAAGAAGACATTCTCTTAAATAAATGGTGTTAGGAAAACTGGACAGCAACATGCAAAAGAATGAAACTGGACCACTTTCTTTTACCATACACAAAAAAACAAACTCAAAATGGATTAAAGACCTAAATGTGAGACCTGAAATCACAAAAATCCTAGAAGAGAGCACAGGCAGTAATTTCTCTGACATCAGCTGTAGCAACATTTTTCTAGATATGTCTCCCAAGGCAAGGGAAATAAAAGCAAAAATAAACTATTGGGACTACATCAAAATAAAAAACTTCCACACAGCAAAGGAAACAATCAACAAAACTAAAAGGCAACTTAAGGAATGGGAGAAGATATTACCCCACGACATATCTGATAAAGGGTTAGTATCTGAAATATATAAACAACTTGTGCAACTCAACACCCAAAAAAACCAATAATCCAATTAAAAATGGGAAGAAAACATGAACAGACATTTCTCCAAACAAGACATCTGGGTGGCCAACAGACACACGAAAAGATGCTTAATATCACTGATCATCAGGGAAATGCAAATCAAAACTATGATTAGAGATAAGCTAGCACCTCACACCTGTCATAATGGATAAAAGCAAAAACACAAGAGACAACAAGCGTTGGTGAGGATGTGGAGAGGAAGGAACCCTCTTGCACTACAGGGGGGAATGCAAACTGGGGCAGTCATTGTGGGAAACAGTATGGAGGTTCCTCAAAAGTTAAAAACAGAACTACCCTATGATTCAGGAATTGCAGTCCTGGATATTTACCCCCAAAATACAAAAACATTAATTCAAAGGAATATATGTACCCTTCTGTTTATTGCTGCATTATCTAGAACTGCCGAATTATGGAAGCAGCCCAAGTGTCCATCGATAGATGAATGTGCTAAGGCAGATGAGGCACAGTGCACGGGAGGTGAGGGTCTTGGGGAAAGACCCAGAACACCTACAAGTAGAGTCTGTGACCCCATTTTACGTGTGGGTACACGAAAGAGACTGGCATGGGCTGGGCTGACTAATCATGCCAGGGCATGAAGGACAACAACATCTATCTGAGTTGTTACTATGTAGACACTTATCAAGCCAGGGCAAAAAGGACAGTCATCTTTAAAAAATAAAACTGGGGGCACCTGGGTGGCTCAGTCGGTTAAGCATGTGACTTCGGCTCAGGTCGTGATCTCACAGTTGGTGGGTCTGAGCCCTGCATCGGGCTATATGCTGACAGCTAGGAGCCTGAAGCCTGCTTCAGATTCTGTGTCTCCCTCTCTCTCTGCCCCTTCCCTGTTCAGGCTCTCTCTCTCTCTGTTCATACACTAAATAAAACCGTTCAAAAAAAAATTTAAAAAAAATAAAAAAAATAAAAAAAAATAAACATTAAAAAAATAATAATAAAACTAAAAATAAAATCACACAAAATGAACCTACTGAACTCTTAGAATGATCCAGACACTGTTCTAAAACATTACATGAGTTGCCTCATTGACTACTTGGTAATTTTTTGAAGACGCGCTCTTCCTATCCCCATTCTATATTTGAATTAAAAAGGAAAAGAAGAGTTACTGAAAAGTGAAACAAATAGCCAAAGGTTATACTGCCAATAAGAAACCAACCATCTGTCCCTTGCTGGAAGTTGCCTGATATTCTTAGAGGAACAGTGAAATCGTGCGTACAAAGCAGTAAAAATCACAAAGCTAAGACGAAATCAGATATTTAGACTCAGGGTGGCAGGATGACGGTCACCGAGTCATCTGGTCCAAACCCGTCATAATAGAGGAGTGAGTTACGGTACTTGCCTAAGGTCATGGCCATGGAGTCTGGAAACACTGGTCCATATCTGGTCCTTTGCTCCTTTGTGGGCATACAGGGAGGTTATGCTCTCTGGCCCCCTGGCAGTCACTGATCCTTGGGCCGTGAGTGGCGATGATATGTGTCACTTGCAGGTTGAAGTATTTGATGCGGAGGCATTAGAGGGGGTGTGGGTTCTCCATGATCTCTCTTCCTCTGCTCTGGTGACCCTGATAAGTGCCTGTCCCAGATGATAGGCTACCCGATCCCTGAGTCACCACTTGGAAGAAATCTCCTTCAGAGACTAATCAGACCAGGAGTGCGCTTTGCATAAGCAAGAGATACATGCTTATGTGTTAAGCAACGATTTTACCACAGCAAGCCCCCCCACCCATCCTGATTAACATAGCCTCCTAATTAACACCAGTTAATGAAGAAGACTCCTGAGCTCAATTATAAATCTTCTTTAACATTTCTTTCATTAACATTTCCAATAAATGCCACAAATAAAAAGGTTTTATTCCTAGATAACCACATACAGCTAAATTAAATGTGACCCATATCTTACACCATTCACAACAATTAACTCAAAATGGCTTAAAGACTTAAACATAAGGGGTGCCTGGGTGGCTCAGTTGGTTACGCATCTGACTTCGGCTCAGGTCATGATCTCACAGCTTGTCAGGCTCTGCGCTGACAGCTCAGAGCCTGGAGCCTGCTTCGGATTCTGCGTCTCCCTCTCTCTCTACCCCTCCTCTGTTCGTTCTCGCTCTCTCTCTCAAAAATAAACATTAAAAACATATGTCTTAATTAAAAAAGAGAAAAGACTTAAACATAAGACCTGAAACCATAAAACTCCTAGAAGAAAGGACCCTGGCAATGATGTTTTGGACAGGACACAAAAAGCCCAGGCACCAAAAGCAGAAATCACAAGTGGGATGACATCAGACTAAAGCCTCCGTACAACAAAGGAAACCACTAACAAAATGAAAAGGCAACCTACGGAATGGGAGAGAATATTTGTACACCATATGTGAGAGAAGGGATTAATGTCCAAAATATGTAAAGAACTCATATAACTCAATAACAAAAAAAAAAAACCAGACAACCAACTTAAAAATGGGCAGAAGGGGGGCACCTGAGTGACTCTGTTCATTGAGCGTCTGACTCTTGGTTTCAGCTCAGGTCACGATCTCACAGTTCATGAGATCAAGCCCCACATCAGGCTCTGTGCCGACGGTGTGGAGCCTGCTTGGGATTCTCTCTCTCCTTCTTTTTCTGCCCCTCCCCTGCTTGTGCTCTCTTTCTCTCTCTCTCAAGAATAAATAAACTTAAAAAAATTTTTTTTAACGTGTATTCATTCTTGAGAGAGAGAGAGAGACAGAGTGCAAGTGGGGGAGGGGTGGAGAGAGAGGGAGACACAGAATCCAAAGCAGGCTCCAGGCTCTGAGCTATCAGCACAGAGTCCAACGCAGGGCTCAAACTCACGGACCGCGAGATCATGACCTGAGCCGAAATCAAGAGTCGGACACTTAACCAACTGAGCCACCCAGTTGCCCCTAAAAAATTTTTTAAATGGGCAGAGCTAGTGGACATTTTTTCCACAGAAGACATCCAAATGACAGGTAGATGAAGAGCTGTTCAATGTTGCATTTCAAAATATACTAAAATCTCTTTAATTCAGAGGTCACATTTCAGGCAGTGTCAACTCTAAGACATAGTTACAAATGGGAAATAAATATAAAAGGTCTCCAGATCACAGAAACTTATGAAATAAAGTCCTCATTTTAAACCATAGGAGAGGGGAGCCTGGGTGGCTCAGTCGGTTAAGCGTCCAACTCCAGCTCAGGTCATGATCTTGTGGTTTGTGAGTTTGAGCCCTGTGTTGGGCTCCGAGCTGACAGTGCAGAGCCTGTTTAGGATTCTCTCTCCCTCTCTCTGTCTCTCAAAATAATAAATAAAAACTTAAAAAAATTAAAACTTTTTAAAAAATAAACCATAGGAGAGCCTCTTCGGCTTGTGCAGAGCCTGTTGACTTTTAATTTACATATAGTTCTAACCAAACATTCTTTTTCTTCCAATCACAGAAAATTGGAATACTCCAGGTTTCCAGAAGCAGGCACACAGGTGATAAGAGTGACAAGCAATTGGAAGATGTTCAAAAGAGAGGGGGTTCAGCCCATGACAATGATCAGTGGCCAGAGGGACAGCCTGAGTCCTTTTCGTTTAAAATCTCTAGGACAGCAGGGAAATGCAAACCAGATTTGAAAACATTCCCTTCAAGATGTTTATTTTTTCCCCCTAAGTTTGGGGTTTAAAAGAAAGCACTCCCAAGTCTTAAAGCTTTCGAAAATACAAAGAGAGACAGAGACAAAGAGAACTAGAGTAATCCATTTCGAAATACTCCCGGGATGTGAGGGAACTTTTTATTTTCTGCATCTTGCTTAACCGTATTAAAATTTGTCGCAATGGTCGTGTATTACCTCTGCGATCAAAAGGTATTGTCTTCAACGGATGGATACGGGATACGAAAACATCACGTCGGGTGAACGATTTTCCAAGTAGGCTGGAAAGGAGGTGTCAACTCTGCTAGTCTATTCTTGCCTATCCTTACTGAAGAACAACCACTACTAAAAATAGAGTTTCCGTTGCTTTTCTCAGCTCGACGAAGCAGAATGTGTCACTTCAGAGGCCATCTTGGTCCAACTCTTAAGTCAGTTGCCCGATACCATGGGGCGTTTAGAAATATTGAGGCACCAACTTACTTAGGCGAGTTCTACCTGCTTTTTCATTTCACTAATGGGAGAACAGGCTGAGCTGCCTTTCATGCCCTCACAAGCTGAACTTTGGATGCACCACAAGAGACAAAGTTTCTTCTGAATTGGATGATTAAGTTGGTGTTTACATAAAAGAACTGATACAGCCAAGTGGCACAGAGCTGTGACCAAGTTGCTGAGCCTGTTGTGTCACAAATGAGTCCAAAGGTAAAGGCATCGTTGAAGAGGAGCGTGTTTTGCGTTCCAGTGTGTTAAGTCCAGAGTTGATATGTTCAAAAGATTTAACTACGGATTCAGCCTAGGCAACGACCAATTGGAGCAGACGCCAGAGTAAACAGCTGGTCTACCTGTACCAGTGCCTTCCTGAACATCAACGAGTTATAAGCCTTAGAAGTAGAATGAGTAATCATCCGACCAAAAATAAATAGATAAAGTTCTGCAGTCCATCCTGAAAGAGACAGACCACAGATAGCAGGTTGTACATAGACCCTTGTGAGCACCGTTAAAGGGGAAAAACATAGGGGCGCCTTGGGTGGCTCCGTCGGTTAAGCGTCTGGCTTCGGCTCAGGCCATGATCTTGAGTTCACGAGTTCGAGCCCCGCGTGGGGCTCTGTGCTGACAGCTCAGAGCCTGGAGCCTGCTTCGGATTCTCTGTCTCCCTCTCTCTCTCTGCCCTTCCCCCACTCACGCTCTGTCTCCCTCTCTTTCAAAAATAAACACACATTTAAAAAACAACGTTATGAAGGGGAAAAACATCAGAAAACTGGCACGGTCCTCCTGACCGGCCTGCCGTCCCTGCTGGGTGACTCTTTCTCTGCAGTTCCTGCCATAATGAAACTGAATTGTGAGATGAAAGAAAATGCCTTGCTCTAGTTTCGGCAGGTTGTAAGCCAAATTATCCCTGAAAACCCTTTGGAGGGAGAAAAAAATTCAATTAGTAGAGGAGAAAGATGAGATATGAGCGACACTTAAAATCTTGCCTGGGGAGAGAGAATCTGTCTCCATCACACCCATGCTACAGGCAGAAGGAGGCGAGGGGACCCAGTTATCAGCAGCTCTCCTAAGTGCTCAGGGTTTCACAGCAGGTAAACCACGGAGTGAAAGCCACGGACGCAGCACAAGTGCAGACATGATGACAAATGACAATGTGTATCGAGAAGCCGACAGGCAGGGATCACTGAGGATTGTCACAGCCAGAAGCGTGTGCTCATCTAAAGGGGAGTCCCCACTCACTGGTGCCATGAGGAAACGAAGGCCCAAGGTTGATGGATTTGTTTTTTTTTTTTTTGGCGGAAAGTTAGTAATATGGGGCTTACCTTAAATTTCTTGATTTTCAAATGTAGGCAAACCATTACAAAAAAAATTGTTTAATGTTTATTTTCAAGAGAGAGAGAGAGAGAGAGGGAGGGGCAGAGAAGGAGGGAGACGCAGAATCCGAAGCAGGCTCCAGGTTTCAAGCTGCCGGCACAGAGCCCGACGCAGGGCTCAAACCCACAAACCGGGAGAGCATGACCTGAGCCAGTGGGACGCTTAACCGACTGAGCCACCCAGGCGCCCGTAGGCAAACCATTTAAAAAAAAAAATACCTCACTACTTACACTATGCGAGACAAATTGAACATATGCAGGCTTGTTACAGCCTCTGATTTAATCCATTGCTTCCCTCGTTTAAATATATTCTTTGAGAGGCGCCTGGGGGCTCAGTCGGTTAAGCTTCTAATTGGCTCAGGTCATGATCTCGCGGTTCGTGGGTTCGAGCCTTGCGTCACGCTCTGTGCCGACAGCTCAGGGCCTGGAGCCTGCTTCGGATTCCGTGTGTGTGTCTCTCTCTGTCCCTCCCCTGGACCTGCCAGTTTAAGGATGGCCTGTGCCAGATGGCTCATCTCTGTTCCATGCGGTCTCTCATTCTCCTGCAAGCTGGCCCAGGTTTGTTTGTGTGGCAGCTAGGCAACTGTCCAAGAAAACGAGTGGAAACCCGCAAGTCTTTGAGGGCCAGGCTCGGAACTGGCGCCTTGTAACTTCTGCTGCCTTGTACTGCCCAAAGCACGTCGCGGGGCCGGCCCAGATTCAGGGGGAGGAGAAATGGTCTCCACGTCTCATGCTGCAGAAGGTGTGGGTTCAGGGAGGGGTGGAGAACTGTGGTCATCCGGGCCATCGACTTCACCTGATAAGAAGGCACGTGCAAAGTTGCCTTCTGGGGAAACTCCAGGTCGTCTGCTGTTTCGAGAGCAGAGAAGGCAAAGGGGGGACACCGAGGAAAGACAGGACGAGGGTGGCGAAAAGAGGCCCGTTCGTGGAGGTCCTACCAGGTATGTGGCCCAGTGAAATACAAAGATGTTTTAAGTCATTCTCTTGGATCTTGCAGGGAATACAAGACAGATGCCAAGTAAACATAATGCAAGGTTGAACGTAAGCATCTTACATAAGATGCTCTGGGGGCTTGCAGAAAGGAGAGATCCTCTCTGGTTTGAAAAATCAAGGCGGGCTCATGAACAAGATGGAATTGAAGCCAAACTTTGAAGAAGAAACCAGATTTGGCCAGGGAGAGGTGTGGATGCTGGAGCGTCAGTGCAGGGGAAGGAAAGTCCCAAATACATACAACAGCAGACAGCGTGGTTTGGGTAAACTGAGGCAGCAGTCCTCAATCGTGTTCTCCCTTAACCTTCTGAAAGATGCTCTTCATATGTGACACTCCCACATCCGTACCCCAATATGTCAGAGTGAGGACAGGATACAGTGTTACGGAAGGTGGCCGGCACTCTGGATGTAACCCCACCCCCTGTCGCCCGCTGGTCCATTGTGACCCTGAGCCTGAGACCCACTGATGTAGGCTTTGTCAGGGGGCAACAAAATCTACAGCTGAGGGATAAGTTACTGGATGTTCTCAAATGTTCTAAAATGCCAGGTTGGGGAATCTTACCTGAGTGAACACAGGAAAGGGTCCCCGAATGTGTTTGAGTGAGACAAACATGTGAAGAGGCCTGCATTTTTGCAAACATAAAGGAGAAGGTGGGGCTAACAGACAATGCTTATTTCCCATCCCCTGGCACGGCCAACATCACTAACTGACCGCAGGACTTCTTGAGGCCCTCCAAATGTGTCCCTGCTTAGTGCTCTAATGCTGTAGAAGTTGGAGCTGAGACAGGCAGCCATTGAAGAGTTGAGACCCCATTTGGGGGGGAGGGGAAGCAGAGCTTGGGTGGTCTGTGGGGGTGACAGTGGGAACAGAAAGGAGGAAGATATCAGAGAAGCGTTGATTATCCCACTAGGAGTTGCCACCAGGTCAACATGGGAAAAGGAGAAGAGGGAAGACCAAGCGTCAGTCCAATTTTTGAAGGGCGGGAGAGAATCATGGCGCCATGTGCCGAAAGAAGAAACTTGGGGAAATCAACTGATTGTGCGGTGGAGAAGGAAGTGGGCTCGGTGTGAGTTCTGGGTATAAACACAAGGCCCAAAAGCCATCAGGACGAGGGCTAAGGCCGACGCTCATAACTCGAACACCGAACCAAAACGTCACGAACATAGCATTTCTTCCAAGCTTCCAGCAACGTCGAAAGAGCGCGTGTGGGAGAGAAACACGCTTCTTGTTTCTTCTTGGACTATCACGACCTTGTTCGAGATTCCTGCTGGAACCCGGAAGACGGAGACAGGTGAAACATTGGTGGTGGAAGGGTTTTGTCTTTCTTTCGCGGGAGAAACAGCTGGAAAGAAGCACTCCTGTGTCCTGGCCGTGGCTGTGCATGTCGAAGCCCGAACTTCCCCACTCCATTCTTCAACCACTGCTTTGTGACTGCAGGAAGCGCCAGCTCAACGCAACGCGGAAAACTTGATCCAATTTTGACAGCCATTGTTCTACGACGTCTGAATCGAGATCGTTTTCATGCAACAAAAGTGGAGGCCCATGTTCCGAGGAGAGGAGCTAAATTTCTAGTCACATACCTTGCAGGGAGATGGTAAACAATGGTGGCTTAAGAGGAAGGGTTCTAGGGGCGCCTGGGTGGCTCAGTCGGTTAAGCGGCCGACTTCAGCTGAGGTCATGATTTCACGGTCCATGAGTTCGAGCCCCGCGTCGGGCTCTGTGCTGACAGCTCAGAGCCTGGAGCCTGTTTCAGATTCTGTGTCTCCTTCTCTCTGACCCTCCCCCATTCATGCTCTGTCTCTATCTATCTCAAAAATAAATAAATGTTAAAAAAATAAAAAAAAAAAAAGAGGAAGGGTTCTAGATCAAGATTTTTTTTTTAGTATTTATTTTTGAGAGAGAGAGAAAAAGAGAGAGAGGAAATGAGTGGGGGAGGGGCAGAGGGAGAGGGAGACAGGATCTGAAGCAGGCTCCCTGCTCCGAGCTGTCCGCACAGAACCCGACGTGGGGCTTGAACCCACGAACCGTGAGATCATGACCTGAGCTGAAGTTGGACGCTTAACTGACTGAGCCGCCCAGGCGCCCCTCTAGACGGAGATTTCTTGAGGTCAAATCCCAGCAATGCCCTCACTGGAAGAAGCCACTTAACTTGATACATCAATTTCCTCATCTTTGAATTGGAGAGAATACTCACAACTACCTCTTCCTGTGGTTGTGAGGGTTCACTAAGAAGTACGTGTCAGGCAGAATGGATGAGTAAATCTGCTTCACAGTGCCCTTTATTTGTTTAGCACAGACGCTTATTAAGTGCTCATGAATAATTCCTCTTATATGTCAGTTTCATCCACAGGGAGTTCTCATTTTCTAGATGGAAAGTTTCCTTTGGTTTTGCATCATCAGATGAGGAACTTCAAGGACCTATCAATGAATGAATGCTCCCAGAGAGGGAGCTCTCCAAAGTGCCCCCACTCTCTGAGAAGATCTAAAGTCATCTTGGCCACAGAGTTCATCTATGTGGGGTGCTGGTCATACTCAGTCTCCATGGCTGTGAGGTTAGGGAGACGCACTTCAACAAACAATCTTCCACCTTAGAGTTTGGAAAATTTCTTGTTCCTACTCGTATTAACCCAAATAGTAAATGAGCTGGAAAAGGATTAGAGTACTCTTAAACTTCAGCTGCAAAGGTTCACTTATAAATTCTTCCCCTTATGAACATAGTAACATAAAGATGGGGTTATGTGTCTCCATCAACATAATTCAGGGGTCTGAACATCTAGAAAAAGTGATAGCATTCCCTGGAAAGGTGACCTGGCCAGAATGCTCCTCGTCTTCGAACTTGTAGAGTTTTGCCACTAAGTAAACCTGATCGTGGGTCTATCATGTGTTCTTTAACGATACAAGGTAGTTTCTCCCAAAGGCAATTTTTTCCCTCTTGATGTCTTAAGGCAGCATCTCATCTCTTTGTCACAGAATTTTCTGTGACATGTCCTGGGAGCGGTGGGTTGCTACCCGTTTAACAACTGGCTCTCCAGGCATAGACAGCCCCGGCGTGTTGTACTGGTGTGTATGTGAACACTCCCGCCATGGTTGATTTCAGGCCCCCCCGAGGAAAACACTGGAAGTATATACAGCTGGCGCCAACGCACCAATGTGAACTTCCCTTACCCCACCGTTGTCACGACACAAACCACCTTCTAAGCCCTGAATGAGACATTTCGTAAGCAGAGTCTAAGATAACAATGTTGTCCCTGGAGCTAGGGAGGCAATGGGGAGCATTGAGGAGGGCCTCAGGGACCTCATTTCTGGGCAGGATCCTGAGAAGCTCATCAGCAGACATTCAAATTCTCCTTCACGGTCATCAGCGCTATTCTCTGCACTGCCCTCTTGTGGCCTCACCGCCTGCCAGAATCTAGTGATGGATGACTTAACCCCTGACCACCTTCTTCCTCCTTCTCGAGCATCGTAAGGTCACTGAAGCGGTCCTCAGTGAGGTGTGAGGAGAAGCCTCATGACCATGGACACAACAGTTTCTGGTTTCCAGTGTTCTGGAGAAATCTGGGACAGATTCCCACGTGCTAGATGGGAAAATTGGGGAGGGGGACCACTTAGAGTCACAGCCCAAGTGTCCCCCGCTGCAGGAGGTCTGGGTATCAGAGTTCTTTCCCTTTAGGGTGACCCTTGACATTCAAGTCCGGTGATAGGAAGTGGCTCTTCACCTCCTGTTTAAGAGCCTTGATCCTAAGACTGGATAACTCATTACTTCAAAGGTTTTATGAACATTTTTTTTTTTTTCAAACACACCCATTCCACCCTGGTTCTGCTAGAACTTCTGGAACCTGCCCTGAGAGATGACGGTCCGGATTAGCCTGGTTCCCTCTCAATGATGCATTTGCGCTAGAGATCTGATGAGCTCTCCATTTCTCTCATCTACCGTTGACCTTGGAGCGGGAGTAGAAAGAAAGGGCACTCCTTTCTGTGAGAGGAAGAGAAAGAAGGAGGAGGCTGGCGACATTCTCCCTGCAGAAGGCTTTGAAAGGCGCCCATTTGGAAGAACGTGTAAAACCAGCTACCGATGTCTGTCCTTTAGCCAATGAGACAAGCCTTCTAGGTGTCACCTCACATCACAAACGGTTTCCTTTTGGCAAAGGGGACGGGGTTGGGGGCCACGCCTCTCCTCAGCCTCCTACCGAGAATCCAGTGATCCCCCAGCTGGAGCTCATGGCTTAACCCATTTCTTCCTCTCACACTTTACACACTCCTCCATTCTGGTACCTACGGTTTCATGAGTGTCTCTCTCTCTCCACTGGAAGCTTTGGTGTCAGAGCCCATCCTATTTTTCTCTCTGTGACCAGCACCACATTTACACACAGGATCCCAATTTTACAAACGAAGCAAGCAAGGCTCCAGGTATTTCGAAGAGCCAGTAAGTTACGCACGTGGGACTCGAATTCACATCCTTTTGCAGGACATCACCCTGATCATCAATGCCACAGATGTCAGTTATTGGTGGCTGATGTGGCCGTGACAAAACAGAGATGGGCTGAGGACTGAATCAACCACGCCTCTGCAATGTGGCTTCCGTAGAAACCCAAAAAGGACGGGCTTCTAGGGTCTAGGTTGGGAGACACGTGGAGATTCGCTGCAATGGTGTCCCTGGAGAGGGCGGGGAAGCTCTGGGCCCCTTCCTCATACCTGCCTGGCCCTATGTATCTTTTCTGTCTGGCTGTTCCTGAATTATACCCTTTTATAATAAACTGGTCATCTAGCTTAAAAAGAATAAAAAGATTAGAGACGGAATGAGATCCAAACAGGCTTTGCTTATGTCCCTATATCCTTGGAAATTCCACCAAGTCCGAGTTTTTGAGGACAGTTCCAATCCCCTCAGAATTTCAGACATTCTTCAACGGCTCGTATAAAGAAGAGTCATCCAGGGGCGCCTGGGTGGCGCAGTTGGTTAAGCGTCCGACTTCATCCAGGTCACGATCTCGCGGTCCGGGAGTTCGAGCCCGGCGTCGGGCTCTGGGCTGATGGCTCAGAGCCTGGAGCCTGTTTCCGATTCTGTGTCTCCCTCTCTCTCTGCCCCTCCCCCGTTCATGCTCTGTCTCTCTCTGTCCCCAAAATAAATAAACGTTGAAAAAAAATTTTTTTTTTAAAAAAAGAAGAGTCATCCAAAGGGATGGGAAGGCCAGGATGACCAAGTTGAGCAGACTCGTTACGAGACGAGGGGAAGGGAAAGAAAAATTAGATACGCAGAGGGAGACCTCACCAGAAGAGACTCTTAAATACGGACAACACACGGAGGGTTGCTGGGGGTGGGGGAAACGGGGGACAGGCATGGAGGACGGCGCCTGTCGCGATGAACACCGGGGGTCGTATGCAAGCGATGAACCACGGGCATCTACTCCCGAAGCCAAGACGACACCGCATGGTAGCTAAGTTGACCATTCAACAACAACAACAACGGAGCTGGGATTCGAAAAGTTATCTCAGGTCACCCTGCCTATCTGAGCCAGGAGGCCTCGGGCTGTGAGACAGAAAAGCACCACGTGTGAGATCCTGCAGCTTCGCGGTAAATCTGAAGAAGTTTGCTTCTGCAGACTAAGGATTCGAATCTCTCTGTCGAAAACGGGGTGGGAAAGTGAGCTCCCGCCGCTTGACTTCCCCCGATTCGGCAACGCAACTCTTCGGACCGAATCCAGCTCTCTGAACGCGGATCTGAAGATTCACGGAAAGGACAGCGCAAGGCCATCTTTCGAATTCCCCCTGTGATCGCGACATTCAAATGACCTGAGCGCACACAGCCCTGGAATGCGCACAGAATTAAGAAAAGCCGCCTTTGCCAGGGAAACGCACGGGGAGAGGAAGCGTCTCTCCCCTCTCTCCCCCCCCCCCCACCCGTCCCTTATTTTAATAAGTCATATTATTCAGGAGGCTAATAAACATCTGTTTCTTCTCAGTGTCAAGGGAGCCTGTGTGCAAACGCCAGCAACCGTGGCTCTCTGTCCTCGGGGGAGAAAACAAAGCACCATCCATCCAAGCCCAGCTACGTACCTGCGGCGGCAGCTGGCTGTTCAGAGAGGCAGGCGGGTCCCCGTCGCGAGCCGAGTGCCAGGGCACTTGGGTGTCCCCGGCCCCCCGCTCTCATGAGCACTGCCGCCTGCTGACTCCTGGAGGCTGAATGCGCCAGCCCGGGGAAGCCAAGGCTCTCCAACTTAACTACTTGTGTGCTGGCTCACGCGCCGGGCAGGACGCGCCCCAGCTGAGCCTGCTTGTGGAAAAACCCTGCCCGGGCCTCCCAAGGTCACACCTGGAGCCCGTCCCCAGGCACCCTGCGCGGACACGGCGTGGGAAGGAGGCGTTCGTCTTCTCCGACATACCTGCCTCCCGCGTTTGATGTGGAAAAGGACACCCTTTCCTCCGCCGGGTCCCCTACGCCGCGCTGCGAGGAGACGTCGGGGGGACAAATCCACCCAGAGACGTGGGGTAGGGTCACTGCCGGCGGCGGAGTCAGGCTCCGCGCAGAGGGGCCGCCTCGCTGGTCTGGAAAGGGTGTCACTGGAGAGACTGATTACACCCAACAGCCCTGGTAGCTCAGGGCAGCAAACGCAGCAGCGTCCACACTGTGCCCGGCCAAAAAACGGAGCATCGGCTGCCTGCAGTACAGCCTGCTTTAGACTGCGTGGTTTCTGGGGCCCCCGGTGGGGGGGGGGGGAATCCACTCTTCCAACCTTTGGGGCCCCGGTATCGGCAGCAGGGAAGAGAAGGCAAAGACCTCTGCGTCTGATCAGGCCCCTCAAGGGCACGACATGCCGTCCGTCCGTCGTCTCCATGACAGGAAGCACAGGTGCCCAGGATTCTGAAAACCAGGGCCGCTTTCCTAGTTCTTGTTGGGCCGCTTCCTAGAAGCCGGAGGGGCGAAGCTTGCCTCCGAGCCCAGGGCAAAGCCCCGCTTTTCTTCAGGCGCAGCACAATCCACCCTGGGGCTCATGGAGGAGTTGGCTGCAAGGCAGGGAGGGGCGAGCGGCTGGGGATGGACCGTTGAAGGCGCCCGGAGACAGCCGGACAGCCGCGCGGGGATCTGCGGCCCGACTCGGCCCAGGCCCCCTCGGCAGCCCCCTGCCTGGAGTGGCCGAGCCGCCCGCAGCCATGTCTCACCTCCTAACCGGGCCCGAGGCTGCGGGGCCTCCTGCACCTGAAGCGCATCTACCTGGGGGACCTGCGAGCTGACGCTCGGGGAGTCACGTGCGTCCGTGCACAGAGCAGGGCCTGCAGGCTGAGTGTGTAATAAGACGGGCCGTGGGGCGCCTGGGTGGCGCAGTCGGTTAAGCGTCCGACTTCAGCCAGGTCACGATCTCGCGGTCCGGGAGTTCGAGCCCCGCGTCGGGCTCTGGGCTGATGGCTCGGAGCCTAGAGCCTGTTTCCGATTCTGTGTCTCCCTCTCTCTCTGCCCCTCCCCCGTTCATGCTCTGTCTCTCTCTGTCCCAAAAATAAATAAACGTTGAAAAAAAAATTAAAAAAAAAAAAAAAAAAAGACGGGCCGTGTAAGCAACAGCAGCAGTCAGTGTGCAGAACGCTGTATACATGCCCTGTAGGGAGGGCTCCTAGCTCTCCCGCGACATCTGTGCTCCTCGCTTCTTCCGGGCATCCTGTGCGGTCTGGAGTGGCCATTCGCTGAGGTCCGGCCACTGGGGCATGAGCGGAAGTGACAGGCACCAACGCCGGCCTTGGCCCCCCGCGTGCTTCTCCAGGCTCCCGCGCGGTCTCGGAGGGAGATGCCCGCAGTGACCCTGGATGTTGCAGGAAGAAGTAGGTAGAAAGCCTCCGTCAGCCTGAATGACCACACAGAGCTGCTGACCTTTGCGATTACTTTTAAATCATGGGTGGGGATGGATGCAAAGCCGAACACTTTCTTTCAAAATTCCCTTCGGGGTATGTGAGCAACACAGTTCAAACACAGCTTGTCTGCAGAGCAAAGGCTAGACTCCTTCACGGGGTATTCAAAGCCACCCAGTCCGAGGCCTCTGTCCTTGACCTGGCCTTTGACATTTCCCTGGTCATGCTGGGCACCTGGGCCTCTTTATGGCTCCTAAATGCACCTGTCCTATCCCATCCCTGCTCAAACTTTTATCCTCAAAATACCTTCTCACCTACTCCCCGGTTAACTGAGTCATACCTCCCTGAGTTCAAAACCAAGGCTGCAAGTTCTCTGACACTCCGTCCGTGGAATAGAGGGGATCTGTGTCATCCCCCCCACCCAAGACTCGGTGGGTTTATGACTGCCCGTGATGACAACAGAGGACATGGAATCTCTGCCGTGTGACTTCTGAGGCTGGGTCACAAAAGCCTTGTGTCAATTCTCCATTTCCTGGAGCACTTGCCCTTGGATCTGTTAAAATAACAAAATCCAACTGAGTCCGTTTTAAAGATCTTCCTGGCTTTATTCAATGATTCGTGTATTGGGCGGCACCCCAATACAGACAGGAAGGGGCTTCAAGGAGCTGTGCAAAATGGATGCCTTTGACAGGGAGCAGGACAAGACAGTTATGCTGGGGGTGCGGGGGAGAGAGTAGATTGCTTATTGCAAGGTTACTTTCCTTTAGGGGAGGGCAGGGGTCTCTCAAGCAGATGATTTAACTAGTGCTGATTAGGTGATTCCCGATTGACTGGTTTAAGATTCCTTTCTTGGAGCGCCAAAAATGTAATTAAGTCTGAGTTTGGTGGTGTGGGGCTTAGCATAAGCGACTCCATTTTGGACCTGTTGTCTAGTCTTTAACAGAAGCCTGGGTCGCTTCTGGAGAAGCTTCTGAAGAAGTCTGGAAATCCTGAAGCTACTATGCAGCAGGGACCACACGTAGATGCTTTGGTCACAGTTCCGAATGGTCTCCTTTCAGCTACCCGCACGGAGGCGCCAGATAGACAAGTGAATCGGGGTCAGACTCCAAAGCAGTCCGTCCACCAGCAGGATCCAATGGAGGATCACCAACGCCACACGGAGGAGCAGTGTCTCCCGGCCAAGTTCTGCCCGGATTCCTGACCCACAAAACTATCAGCCACAATCAGACACCTGTCACTTTAAGCCACTATGCTTGGAATAGTTTGGTATGAAGCAAACATAACTGGAACGCCCTTCTTCGGGGCCCAACACACGGTCTATATTTTTCCAGAAGCTTTATCTACCGTCCTCCCCATTTAGGTCTCTGGGTTGTTCGATCCTTTAGAATTCTGGTCTTGGGTTATTTCTTTTTCAATTGGGAGTTGTCCAGTCGCTCTTTGTAGCACTTTACATAATAATGAGTGAACACGTTGATCAATAAGAATACTGAGCACGTAACACGAAGCCTCCTAGAACTGTGGGGTGGACGAGCGGGAGCTGGGGAAGGCAGGTGCTCTCCACCTGGTTTCGCTCTCTCTGGGCACCAGAATCTTGACCGTAATGATCAGGTGGTATTTATCCAACCCAATATTTATTCTCACGTATCTACTGAATGCCAACCGTCTGGCAACCATACTGTTTTGGACCCAAACAAAGCCCATCTTCTCATGAGATCCCTGTTCCACATGGAAGGAGACAAACAAAAAATAAATGTAATCTGTTAGGTCATGTGTGCGAAGAGGAAGAAGAAGGCGGCAGAATAAGAGGTGAGAGAATGCTGTTCTGTGTGATATAATCAAAGAAGTCCTCTGATAGCGTGACAGTCCAACAGACACCTGAAGGAAGTGGGAGAAAGAACGAGCCGTGTTTCTGCCCGAGGGAGCGCATTCCTGGGGAAAGGAAGGCCAGTGATACAGGTCTCCCCCGACGAGAGTGCAGTGGATGGGTTGAAGGAGGACAAACTGGCCCGGGTGGCCTGAGCCACGAGACCAAGACTGGAGCAGTGGCAACGGGGCCAAGGCGTGCGGAGTGGACCAGCAGGGGTGGCGGGCGGGAAGGGCTCGAGGACGCTTGGCGGTGCGCTGACTTCGGTGAGAAGCAGTGAGACGCTGACGGGCGGAGCAGCCGCACGAGCTGAGCCTTGGAAAACTTTCTCGCGTACCTGTCACCCGGGTTCCTGGGTGACCGCACGCTGCAGAGGGGCGGGTTGAGGAGCCGCGAGGCGGATGGAGAGGCTCCCGCCCACCCCCAAGCCAGAGGCTCGGACCAGGGGCTGGAGGCGGAGGTGACGGAAGCGGTCGGTCACAGTAAGGGTGTGCCGGAAGGTGGAGGCAACAGGATTTCCTGGCAGGCTTCGAAGGATGAGAGAGAAACAGGAGGCACGAGTGATTCCACAGCCTTCTGGGCTGGAGCACGGGGAGAGTGAGATTGGCTGGGAGCGATCCACTCTCTGCAGAGACACCAGGAGAAAATACATTGCAAAGCGTGATGGGTTTCCAAGTTGACAGTGACGGACTAGCTTTGGTGCGAATTAGGGTTGGAAATCAAAGAGGGAGGCTAAAGTCATGTCAAAAAAATTTTAAGTGCTTTATTTATTTTTGAGAGAGAGACAGAGAGGGAGAGAGCGAGCGGGGGAGGGGCAGAGAGAAAGGGAGACACAGAATCCGAGGCAGGCTCCAGGCTCCGAGCTGTCAGCACAGAGCCCGACGCGGGGCTCGAACTCATGAACATGAAGATCATGACCTGAGGAGAAGCTGGAAGATCAACCGACTGAGCCATCCAGGCGCCCCAGAGGCCAAAGCCATTTTTAAAGGGACTCGTTGAAAAGAAAAATGCTAATTAATGAAATAATAGTACAAATGAGGGAAAACCATGCCAACCATGGCCTGACGGATGAACTTCAAAAATACTGGTATACAGTTTAAAACCCAATTAATCTAAGTATCTTTATTTTTTTATGCTTTTGTTTGTTTATTTATTTTGAGAGAGCGAGAAAGCGGCAGAATCCCCAGGAGGGTCCGCACGGTCAGCGCAGAGCCCGTCGTGGGGCTCGAACTCACCAACCGCGAGATCATGACCTGAGCTGAAAGCAAGAGTCCGACGCTTAAGGGACGGAGCCACCGAGGCGCCCCTCGTTCAAGTACCTTTCAAGAGAAGAAGAGCCTGGGCCATTGACTCTCTTCTGACGCGTCCAAATTTTTACTCATCTACAGTTTGCTAAATGACTTCCAGCCTCCCATGACCCCCACTACCTTTTCATTTCCACGTGGGGTCCGACTGGGGCCGTGTGTCCTGTGCCAAAAACCAGAAACAGCAGCAGTAGCTTATTCTCCTCCTGTGTTCGGATGCACTGTCCGAAGTTTGCTCTCACTGCCGTGCTCACAATTAGACTGGTTTCGAGATGACAGTGCGCCCCCCGCACAGGCCACTTGCTGCCTTCATCCCGACGGGGGGCCGCGGGCCTGGAACCCAGCGTGGGGGGCGGGGGGGGGCATCTGGGTCTGCGGGGCTCCTGCGACACCGCTGACCTTCGGTGACCTTCGGTGCTTCGGCTGACGGGGCTGGGGGGGCAGCGACCCTTCCTGCTCAGGGCGGAAACCGGGAAGGCCTTATCCCGTGCCCCCCGGAACTCGAGCCCCCTTCCTGCCTGCAAGCCCTTCCCCTTCCGGCCCCAGAACAGCCCCAGCGCGTAGCTGCCGTTACTCTGATTCACGCCCACCCTCCGCAGCAGACGCAAGTACCCCCACGGCCGGAGTGACGCAGCTTGTGTCCTGGCCTCTCGCGTTTCAGCCAGCCCAGCGGAGGCCGGGGGGCTGCTCTATTCCGTGGGGCTCCCCCAGCCCCCCCGCCTCCCGTGCCCCCAGGACGCTCGGAGGGAGACTCGGTGATGAGTTTTAACTAAAGCGACGGCTTCTCCTTGCAGCATGACAGGTGCAAGCCGCGCGGCGTTGGGAGAGAGACTATAGAGGAGAAATCCACGCGGCCGGAGTGGTGCCGGAGGAGGTGTGGGGTCGAGACAGCCCCGGGAGAGGACAGTAGGGCCTCTGATGGGGGAGTCTGCCTTCACTGTTGCGGGGGCATCCCTTAAGTGTTCGGTGGGATGCCCGGGTGAGCTAGGCGGGGCCTCCACTTGTCTTTGCACTTGTAAGTTTCATCATGCCCGATGTGGCCCATCTCCCGGGGCCGCCCTGGCGCGGGCCATGCTGCTTCTCCAGCCGGAGGCCCGCGACGCGGATGTGTACGGTTTGCGAAGCTGATTCCGTATGCACTTTTCTGTACGTAGGTCATCCTTCGGTAGAGTTTATAAAAAGATTTTTACTCCCCAAATTTTTCTAAAAGAACCTCTGATTCGGACGGACTTTAATAATAAGGAACCCTATGAACTCACAGAAGGAAAAAAATTTCCTAGGAGCAAGTCTGGTCATTTTCCTGTTGTTCCCTTCTATTATTTATTTTTTTAAGTTTTTTTTTTTTTTTTTTTGGAATGTATTGATTTGTATTTAAAAGAAACTGTTGACAAAGATTCACTGGAAAGAATCTGAATAGGTGGAAAAACACAGCTAATACTGCTGAAACACTAAAATAATTCAAGGACATGTGGCTTATAGGTTTGGTCCTTGTAAAATTAAAATTAAAATTTTTTTTAACGTTTATTTACTTTTGGGAGAGACAGAGATGGAGAGAGAGGCAGAAAGAGAGGGAGACGCAGAATCTGAAGCGGGCTCCAGGCTCTGAGCTGTCAGTACAGAGCCTGACACAGGGCTCGAACCCACAAACCGTGAGATCATGACCTGAGCCAAAGTCGGGTGCTCAACCGCTTGAGCCACCCAGGCGCCCCCATTTCTTAGAAAATCAACATACGTCTACTTTCTGACCCAGCAATCCCACACCTGGGTAGTATTTACCTACGAGAGATGAAAACATACAGACCTAAATACATGCACACACACAAGGAAAACGTATACAAGAATATTGTACGCTGCTTTATTCATAACAGGCACAACTTTGAAACTGTCCAGGTATCAATCCAGAGGGGAGTGGATAAACACGCTGCTGTCCATTTATTCAGTGGAATACTTGTCACTGATAAAAAGAAAGGGATTATCCACATGCACGGCAACACGTATGATTGCAAACATATTACACAGAATGAAGTACACAGATGCAAAGAGTACACACACACACGGTGGGGCGAGGCGTGTGGTGGAAAATCAGGGTAGGTACGGTAGGTGTTTGCCTCTGGGAGTCATGGTAGGGTGGGGGGCTGGCCAAGATTGACGGGGAAGAGGCAGAAAGGCCACAGTAATCGTCTCTGTCACGATAGGTGTTTGCATAACATAGGTGCATGCATTTGTCAAAACAGCAAATATACACTTAAGATTTATGTATTTCTTCGCCTATACATTTTACCACCACCACAACAGCAACAAACAAAACCTGGGAACAAATTTTGAATTTTAGTGTAGTGAACACGGACGCTGAAGTATTTACGGAGACGTGTCTGCAACTTCCTTTGAAATGCACTCAGAAAATCAGGGTAATGGATGAGACCCATAGAGAGACAGGCAAATGGATTGATGGGTGATACAGCAAGTTAAGAAGATAACGGTAGAAGCCAGCCGGTGCCTGCCTGGGTTTCTCACTGTGGGATTCTTACGAAGTTAGCGTAGACTTAAAAACTTTCCGTAATAAAATATTTGTTACGGCTTGAAATACGCTGATGGGAATGCTAAATTTGCATACGTGTGTGTTTGTGTGAGTGTGACCCCTGAGATCTCACTCGCCACCCCGAGCGAGGGAACGACAGTTTGGGAAACAGAGGAGTCTGTGTTCTGTGGACCCAAGTCTCACCTGCCCTCCAGGCCCCGCCCCCAGAGGCTCTGGTCCCGCCAGAGCTTTTCCTGCCTTCCTGGGCAGACTGGGCAGAGGGAGTGAGAAACCAGCGGGTCTCTCCAGTGAGCCCGCCTGCCTTTCCTGCTCTGACCTCCTTTAGCGGTAGGGAGATGGCCAGCAATTCCTCCTCATTTTTTGTCAGATGAAAAAGAGCTGGACCGGGGCCCTCTTCATTCCCAAGAAGGAAATGGATTTCTCAGGGCCTGTGCAAATCCGCTGTGTTTGCTGATTTTAATTGATGATCAGACCCTGAACGTCCCAAGCCAGTTTTGACGGCCCGGATCCACAGGAAGCCAATTTGTCACAGCTCTCCAAGCGCGGCATGTGTGAGAGTGACATTTCAGATCCCTTCCCATCTAATTTTGGTGACTTTTGTTTGAATTCACACTTGGCGAATGTTAATAGTATGTGGGGGTTATGTGTGCTGAATACATTGACATTTTCCCTCCCGAAGGAAGTACCGTATTGCCATCTCTCCGCCACCCCCCCCCCCCCCCCCCCCCAGCCGCAGCCCTTTCTTGCTGGTACCGAGGATTGCGCAAAAACAGGGAACAGGGCCTTCTGGTCGCGTTCCCTGCTTCGATCCCTCTGCTCAGGAACCCGGAGCCCCAGGGGAAACCTCAGCAGCAGCCATTGGGCCCCAGGGTTTGGAGAGGCCAGGGCGAGCTGCAGGGCAGAGATCAAGCCCTGGGGTCATCTGGTGTCCGCTGGTGAGCACAGGAATGTGCTCCCACGTCCGGGGCCGGCGACACTTCCCGGGCAGACGTGTGCACAGCTCCTCTTCAAGGTTTGCTTTATGTGCTCGCCCCCGGAGCCTGCGGAGAAGCCCAGCCAGCATACGCCTGCAGATCCGTCCGGCCGCCTCTGGTGCGCACAGAGCCTGCGGGGCTCGCTGAAGCGGCTGTGACGCTCCTGCTGCGTCAAGGAAGCTTCTGCTGCAAACACAGCATTCTCAGCTCTTACCCCTGCCGGGGGCCACCGTCACAGCCCAACGCAGCCAGGGGTCAGAAGGCTCCCGTGACCCCGGGGACTAGCAACGAACACGCTTTCCGTAAGCCTGGCAACGACTGGATTGTGGCCTCTTGGAACCCAAAGCCGATGACTTCAGAGAAGCCTTCCAAACAAACGTTTATTTTCACAGATCACGCTTTTTCCCCAAGTGAGGTACCCGCCGCCCCCCCGAAACATCCTAAAATATCGAGGAGCATTGCTACGCGTCCCCCGTGGAAAACCCGATTCTGTGCACAAGCTCTTTATTAAAAAGACAGAGCACGAAAGACAGAGTGCTTTGGCTGAAACCCCCTTTCCGCTTCTCCCGTGCTGATAACTACTAGCAGGAAGCAATTAAAACCATCCCAGTTCCTCCAAGTGATAACAGAGCTGGCCAGGGGAGCAGATCCCAAGCACCAGTAAATCATGGAGATACACGTTTCTGTTTCATGGTGACCCTCGCTCCTCATCCGAGGTAACTGTGTCCTGCTCTGTCAGAGTCGGCCTGTAACCCAGTCACCATTGTGCACACGCATCAGATGCTCAGGACGGTCCAGCAAGACCCAAGACATACATGGCTTCTGTCTACTGATAATGAACCCAGAAGTCCCGATAAAGGCTGAGTCTACGTTTGGTTCAGTATGTCGTCCAGCTCTCTCCCTGGCCGGGGCCGGTCTTTCCATTGACTGGGACCTCCTCCTTGGCTCCCAGGGGCCCCATTTGCATCTCTCTCTCTCTCATTTCCCTCTCTATAATGCCAGGGGTTGTTTACTGAGCACAGAACTGGTACGTGTGCCTCATCTTTGCCCACATTACACCACGACCCACGTAACCTG
>NW_024412442.1:6592527-6618309 GCF_014898765.1 Herpailurus yagouaroundi
CAAAGGTTAACCGTACTTTAAATGTGAAAGGTCTAAATACATCAATAAAAAGACAAGAGATCGTCAGAATAGGTGAAAAACAAGATGCTGTTTTCCTGTTTATATATTCTGTCTATAAGAAACCTACTTTAAATATAAAGATCCAGACAAGGGAAACAAAAGCAAAAATGAACTACTGGGACCTCATCAAAATAAAAAGCTTCTGCACAGCGAAGGAAACAACCAGCAAAACTAAAACGCAACCAACAGAATGGGAGAAGAGATTTGCAAACAACATATCAGATAAAGGGTTAGTATCCAAAATCTACAAAGAACTTATCAAACTCAACACCCAAAAAACAAATAACCCAGTGAAGACATGGGCAAAAGATATGAATAGACACTTCTTCAAAGAAGACATCCAGAGGGCCAACCGACACATGAAAAAATGCTCCACATCACTCATCATCAGGGAAATACAAATCAAAACCACACTGAGATACCACCTCACACCTGTCAGAATGGCTCACATTAACAACTCAGGCAACAACGGATGTTGGCGAGGATGCGGAGAGAGAGGATCTCTTTTGCATTGCTGGTGGGAATGCAAGCTGGTGCAACCACTCTGGAAAACAGTATGGAGGCTCCTCAGAAAACTAAAAATACAACTACCCTACGACCCAGCAAATGCACAACTAGGCATTTCTCCACGGGATACAGGTGCACTGTTTCGAAGGGACACATGCACCCCATGTTTATAGCAGCACTATCGACAACAGGCAAAGTACGGAAAGGGCCCAAATGTCCATCAATGGATGAAACGATAAAGAAATTGTGGTATATGTGTGTGTATGTATATATATATATATATATATATATATATATATATAAAATGGAGTATTACTCGGCATCAAAAAGAATGAAATCTTGCCATGTGCAACTACGTGGATGGAACTGGAGGGTATTACGCTAAGTGAAATTAGAGAAAGACAAAAATCCTATGACTTCACTCATACGAGGACTTTAAGAGACAAAACAGATAAACATAAGGGAAGGGAAGCAAAAATAATATAAAAACAGGGAAGGGGAGAAAACAGAAGATTCTTAAATATGGAGAACAAACTGAGGGTTACGGGAGGGCTTGTAGGAGGGGGGATGGGCTAAATGGGGAAGGGGCGCTAAGGAATCTCCTCCTAAAATCATTGTTGCACTATATGCTAATTTGGATGTAAATTTAAAAAAATTTAAAAATTAAAAAAAAAAGATCCAGACAGGTTAAAAATAAAGGGGTGGAGAAAGATATATACCATACTAACACTAATCAGAAGAAAGCTGAAGCTGTTATTTTAACTTCGGACAAAGCACGCTTCACAACAAGAATATCCTCAGGAATAGAGAGATGACATAATGATAAAGGGGTCAAATCTCCAAGAAGACATAGCAATTTTAACGTCTATGTGCCCAACAAGAGACCGTCAAAACACACATGGCTCTAGGCCACCGTAGGGCTGGGAGAAAACTCTGGGCCGGCCCCCTCCAGGGAGCCAGAACCTTCCCTATCCTCACGTGGAATGCCATTCCCGCCCCAGAAGCCGCACCCTACACATCCTTCAACACAGGAACCTGGATGCTGGACGCTGTACAGCCTCTGAATTGGGACTCCCTGCTTTTGTTTAGTTTTGAGAGAGAGAGACAGAGCACAAGTGGGGAAGGTCAGTGAAGCGGGCTCCGGGCTCTGAGCTGTCAGCACAGAGCTTGACGCGGGGCTGGAGCCCACGAACCGTGAGATCACGACCTGAGCTGAAGTCGGACGCTCAACCGACCGAGCCACCCAGGCGCCCTCCCCTCCCCTTTTTTTTTAGCTAGGAGAAACGTGGAGTCTGCCCATCTCATTGATCTGTCTTCAAATCTTTAGCAAACCTGCCCCCAAGAATCCTCGAGAGAGACTCCAATCTTTGCACCCACCGACCACGGTGTGCTGATGGCTAATGGATCCTCTGGATAAGCACTATTCCTGTGGACCAGGTGGTACACGTCAGATGCTATGATTCATACGTCACAAATCCTCAAGGGCATTTCTAAATCTGCTCAGTCACTAGATGCTGGATGACACCAGGGCCATGCCAGCCCTCACGAACTCGAAGGACTCCTCACACATGCAACACGCGTTAACTCGCGTGATAAACCCACACTCCGTATCTTCACCAATAGTAAGCCGGGCGATGCCCCAATCCTGTTCCTCCCTTGTCCAGCTTCGGGCAACGTCCCCTCACTCGGCCTGTGTCTCGAGGACCATGCCCACCTCTGACCTCTAAGAGCCGGAGTCTGGACCCAGCAGGACTCGCTTAATTTTCTTGTAACCTGAACCAGAAGACACGTAAGAACCCTAAGGCGCTGACAGGCACAATTTCAAGTCTGGGTTTGTTCAGAGTAAGTTTCCGGACCAAAGGGAGAGAAAAATAAAGGACATCAGTAACACGGGCCCCAGGTAGCACATTCTACTTCCCGAAGGTTACCTCAACACCTGGTTGACTTTTTGTACAATGGCAGTCAAATTAAAGCAAGGAGGTCTTCTCGTTTTATGTGATGTTTATAAAGTTTTTGAGATCTTTATCACGTTGATCAATTTAGATATTTGCTGGGGAGACAAATGAAACATTTAGCAATTAGGAAACTGGCAAAATTAGTCTCTCATACCTCATGAGGTGGATTTCCTGGCACTCAGTCCGTACGAAGAGTCATTCTACTTGGCATTACCGCCACGGGCACCAATGTCTCCCACCGCTGACTCCTGCGGAAGAATTTATGAACACTCACAGCATTTGGGGGCGTGCAGGGTGGTGAGGAGGGGTGGAGACCTGCACTCCAATCAGAGTTTCACCACTTACCGGCTGCATGACCTTGGGAGGTTTATTCAACTTCTCTGAGTCGCCTCCCACAAAATGGGGTAATCATTAACCCTGTGGCTGTGTGGCCATTAACAAGATAGCGCGTGTAAAGAATGCCCAGCTCATACGAGAGCCAAGTAAAGAAGCTACTGTCATTAGGAGGTACTGTCTTACCAAACGAAAGGACAGAAAAGCACATGTCCTCATTCAGGCAGACCCCACCAAGTGTACTGCAATTCTGCACAACACAAGGTTTCTCTATCCTTCCTGGATCTTCAGACCCGGGAGCCACACGGTATGTCCATTCACGAACCGGTGCCGTCCGGCATGAAGAGAAATTAGTGAATGAATTTCTTAGTACCTATGTAGTATGCAAACCTGTAATAATCTTTTTTTTTTTTTTTAAATAAAACTGCTTTGACTTAGGAAGAAAGATCCAATGTTTAGCACGTGCCAGTGACGCGTTTTCATTACTCAAGGTGCTTTCCCTTTCAATTCGCAACACTCGCCCAAGAGTCCAAGTGCGGGAGAGGCTGTGCTAGAAACCCATCCCAGGATTCTGGTCCTTCGAGTGAGACACACGGCCGGAGCCCCAGGCGGGACACCATCCCAGTTTTACATCTGTAGCAAGGTGGTCTGTCTGCATTTTGAAATAAACTTACCTGTGTGATTCTTTTGGTGTACTTTTGAAAAAAAACAAAAAACCAAAAAAAAAAAAAAAACCCCACTCACACATTTTAAGAAATCTCAAGGGGAAAGAAACATGATTGCCGCAGGCCCTGTCTCAAACTCCGGGAAGACATCCCACAACTCAGGTTTTTACCTTGCTTTAATGACTTCGTTTACGACCTCTGGGAAGGATGTGAACACATCAGGAGTAACAGCCATTTATGTTTTAAGTATCAGGTTTTATTAAAAAGTGCATTTTGATTAATTTACGGTCTAGGTAAGCTGTTAAGATATCAGTATACTCTCTGGAATAATAATAACTTTACAAATATTTAAAACAAACAAAATTTTAAAAGCCTTTTTATTTCCTTCACCATTATTGTTTTACAATACAAATATCACCTTGTGAATACACAGGAAAAAAAAAAACCCTACGGAAGATAATTCTGCTGCACGTAAAATACAGAATGGATATATATACTTCTTCATTCTTAAAAAACTATTTTGTTCTCCACATTGGCAAGTATGGAATAGAATACTTCCCCAAACATACTTCTGTTAGGAGTAAAACTTAGAGATACATGCAGTTTCTGCACAAATATATTTTAAAGAAATAGATCTCTGTTTTGTTGTTCACCAACAAAATTGTCATCAGAGTATGGATAACTAATTTATAGCTTTCAAGTTTTAGTTAAGTGATCATTTTCAAAACTCTCTTTTTAAAAACAAAGTATTCATGGCTGTTTTCACTGTATAGTTAAAATCGAACCACCAAATAGATGATAAAATAATTTAAGTGGTACATGTCATTGCCACCTGCTCACAATATGGGAACAGGGCTCTGATTTTCTAATTAACTCCCCCATTCGTTAATTCATAGCAATTTAAAAACCATAAGCAGTCTTCAGATTTAATTTAGCTATAAATGCAAAATTTAGTAGTGTATACATACATTTATATTTTCATGGAATATTTTATTTTAAATAAAAACATTTAAGATTGCCTACTGACCATACAATCAAGACAAGAAAGGCACTAGAAACATAGACAAATTTCTCTCCCAAGCATTTTTTTTTTAAATTTTAACTCTCTTCTCTCTGACATGTAAAAATCTTGAAATTTGGTTTTCATAACATCATTTTGAAAAATAAAGTTAGGAAATACTTAGAAAATCACTTTATAACAGAATCTTTTTTTTTTTTTTTTTTGCACTTTTTGACACACTCTCTCTGCTTTTTACAAAACCCAAAGTTACCACACCTTTCTGTGTCTGTCATTTTTTATTTGAATAGCGGTGCAACAGGTAGAAAGATTTCAGAATCGAACCCCATTCAGGTACTTAGAAACCTTCATAGAGACATTTGCTAGAAAATGGCTTACAGCCCAATCTTTGGGGCAAGAGATATGAAAAGTATGTTTTCCCAAGAAAATAATACGCTTTATTTTCCAGATGTGACTGGAAAGACCAGAACGGATGATAGAAAAGCTTACATTTATGCTGTTGCATCGTATACAAAGGAACGTGGTGATGCAGCTTATGCGGAACCCCGGACTCACGAACAGGAAATGTGTGCAGTGCATGATAGGTTACGTTTTCTTTATTGTTGTCCCACGCAGGTCCTTTGGAGAGAAAAAAAGATCACAGTGCTGACCAGGTAACTCAATAGGTTAAGTCAAGGAAACGGCTGAAAGATACCGGGATCGTCTGTTTATGGCATCTGCTCTCACTGGAGTTCTCAGCACTTGGAAAGGGTCCTCGTCCCCCGCTTGGTGCGGCCGTTATGTGTCGTTCACCAAGCGGCTGTATTTCACCTGCCTCCCGAGGTGGACCACCGGCCAGGGGAAGGGCCAGTGGTAAGATCGAGGTACGATTCCTTGGACGTTCTTTTCAAAGTACTGAAACGGCCTATACCACCACACCCTAGCCAGGAGGTTCATCTGGGAAGCTTCTTTGAGCACCTATGACGACAAAGACAGGAAACCAGGTCAGGGAGAGCAATTCATGGGCCCCCAAACGAACATATGTACTTTTCTAACGATCTTCCACTTTAAGCGGATGTGTTTTCCTAATTACAATTCACAAAGGACCCCGGAACGGCCTTGTGTCCACCCACGTACCCCAGTTTCGCACGCACGCCCCCGCTCTGCTCTCGTGTGCTAACCAGGCCACCCCCTAGCAGGAGAGCAAAGAACTCCAACTCCGGGAGCGCACGGAGAACGCGTGGCTTCCTCGATCTCTTGTCCGTAAGTGCGCGCGCCCCAGTGAGTGTCTCCGTTACTCTTCTGCGATGGAAGTTAAGCGTTCGGCTGCTCAGGGGCCCAGGCCAGGAGAAGGGGGGAGGGGTGCCAATGAAACAGCAGGGGGGCCCAGCTTGGAAGGCATTTGTCAGGGACGGGGACGGTGATACCTGTTCTAGAAGGATGCAATCTCTGCGTCACTGTACTAACACATTTCTTGCTCATTTTTTGTTGCGAAGTGGCTCAGCATCACGAAAGACAACGCGATCCCAGTTGCCTAGCCCCCCTGGAGAGAGGCCTAAGACATCCGTGGGTTCTCTGCACGTCCCCCCGCCCCCATGCCAGCACCGCCAGGCCAGGCGTTGAGAGAAGCTGTAATCAGACAAGGGGAAAACTCACTTGCTGATTGGCCATAGTGTGGTACCACCAGAAGAGTCTTGTGGTGATGTAATACGCCACCACCACGTCCACAGTGTAGTGGTCATGCGCTAAGAGAATACAGAAGATCCCAACCACGCTGAGGAGCCAGCAAATCCAGTGGTACCACCACAGTCGTCGAGGGGAATCTGAAAAGAGGAGCGATTCACACCGGTTACTCTGATCTTTCCGTCTGAAAACAGATCGTTTGGGCTGCAAATTTAAGGGTCTTAGCTTATATGTAGTCAAGGTTAGAATGGAAGCAGCTTGGGGCGTCTGGGGGGCTCTGTCGGTGAAGCGTCCGACTTCGGCTCAGGTCACGATCTCGCGGTCTGTGAGTTCGAGCCCCGCGTCGGGCTCTGTGCTGACAGCTCAGAGCCTGGAGCCGGCTTCGGATTCTGTGTCTCCCTCGCTCTCTGCCCCTCCCCCGCTCGCGCGCTATCTCTGTCTCTCAAAAACAAATAAGTGTTAAAAAAAAAAAAAGAATGGAAGCAGCTTATCTCATGAAGTGACTTTATTAGCAATTGTAATTTATACTTGGCTACTGCTTGATTCACATATAAAGGCAGTTGAGAAGGACAACTGAGAGGATAATGTGTCGTGTTCCGTTAAAAAAAAAAAAAAAAAAAGCCTGTCTACTGACATTTAATTCAACTTACTTATAAATAATTTGGGGTTAATGCTCCAAACAAAAATCAATACTTTTTGGTCTACAGATCCTTACACACGGACTAGGCAATTAGAATTGCTACAACTGTCCTACTTGCTTCCCAAGCTTTGTGACTAAACACTGACCTGAAACTCTGTAAGAGTCTCAGATTCCATTTCTCAAACAGAAATAAGAAAGAATCCAAATGCCTGGGAATTTTGGTGCAAGTGCATTCAAAGGCAGGGTAGTGTCAGGTCAATACCTGTCCGTACCTTGATTTGGAAGCTCCCACCTGAGGTGAGCACCATAATCTCTATTTGTCCAGGCCTTCCCACTTTGCATTCTCAAAGAATGGGCTGAAGAGGGTCTGAAATTTTACGCAAAAATGTCACTTGAATGTGATCCGTCCTCCCTACCCAGGGGGAGAAAGGTTAGACTTTCACTGGCTTCTCACAGCATACAAGTACTCCTCATTTGGGGGTGTCTGGGTGGCTCAGTCGGTTGGGCGTCTGACTTCAGCTCAGTCATGATCTCACGGTTTGTGAGTTTGAGCCCTGCATCACGCTCTGTGCTGACAGCTCAGAGCCTGGAGCCTGCTTTGGGTTCTGTGTCTCCCTCTCTCTCTGCCCCTCCTCCACTCACACTCTGTCTCTCTCTGCCTCTCAAAAATAAAGACAATTAAAAAAAAATTAAAAAAAAAAAGAACTAGTCATTCGTTTAACCAGTATTTATTGAACATCTACTATGTGCCTGGGACAGGAAATGCTCTGGGTATAGAGATCAACGAACCAAACAGGCAAAGAGCCTGCCTTTGTTGGGGGAGATCCCTTCCTGGGACAGAGGAGACACAATAAAAAATAATTATAATAAAGAAGGAGATTTTACACTGTGTTAGAAGGTGTTAAATGCTATGAAAAAATAAAGTTGAACAGGAGAAGCAGGATCAGAAACCGAGAAGGGGAAGGGAGGTTTGTGACTTTAAATTGAGTGGTCAGGGCAGGGGTGGGGGCACCGTACCCCACCCCCAGGAAAATCTGCATTGATACACCCTACAGCTACCATTCATTCTTCATGCACGTGTTACAGTGCGGACATGACACCCGTTTTAATTTCTACAACCTGTCCCTCGGCCATAGAGCGGCTACCAGTGTCTCGCTCTAAAGACGAGGAAGCTAAGACTCAGAGAGGTTAAGGTCTTTCCCCGTCACAGAGGTGGGGATGGCACCCGGACTCAAAGTCAGAGGTTGTGAGCCGCGTCCTCCAAGTTTCCCGACATGGCCGTGCTTCCTTTGAGGATAAGACTTCACTGCCTTTACAGTACAACCAGCAGGGAGTGCTCCCCAGGCTGTGACAACCCCCACCGGCAAAAGGGCCAAACTGACAGAAAGTGTTAGAATTCACTCAGAAGGTTCCCCACGCATACCCCCCCAGGCCCCTCTGGACCGCAGGAGAAAAGAGAGCCTCATGTCTCACAAACATACTCTGAGAGAAAAAAGGGGGCAAAAGACCATATATAACGTCATACCACATGTTAATTTTAGAAACCACAAAGCCATCATCGGCAAGACTCAAGACATGCGTGGAAATGACACAGGAACGTGGGAAGCAAGGCATGAACAGCCTTAATCATATGTTAGCGCTGTATGTGCTTCACAAAGGGTTATCTGAAACAGATATGGTGAATGCCAGCATCTGTTAAATCTGAGCAGGGGACGGGGGTTTATTTAAATATTTTTTGTGTGTTTCGCAATAAAATATTTTAAGTACGTTTAAAAATATATTTTAGGTAGTTGTTTGTAAGTTTCTGTGTTTTGAGAGAGAGTGAGCGAGCAGGGGAGGGGCAGAGAGAGCAGGAGAGGGAGAATCCCAAGCACTGTCAGCGCAGAGCCTGATGCTGGGCTCGAACCCACGAACCGGGAGGTCATGACCTGAGCCGAAATCAGGAGCCGGATGCTTCACCGAATGAGCCCCCCAGGCGGCCCTTACGTACATTTTAAAGGAGACTCCCTTTTGGCGCCTGCATCACTTAGTGCCCCTGAGCCCCCGGCTTCTATGAGGGCAGAGACCTCGCTGACCCCCAGGCGCAGCGTAGGGCGGTGACACGCGGTCTACATCACGTGCCACCAGGCCTGGGCTCACGAGCTTTCCTCCCGGCTCCTTCCAGCAGCTGTAGCGCAGCCCGAAGGCTCTGCCGACACCAGAGGAGACGAGGAGACTAGGCGCCCCCCGCCCCCGGGGCAAGAGCGGTGACCCCGCCCCCCGCCTCCCCCCCCCCCCCCCCCCCCGCCGCGCTGGGGGCCCACGGTGTTGGGTGCGGTGGGGACGCTGCCGGAGGGCTGTCCTCGACTTACACTCTTTGATAAATAAGTAAGTGAGCGTGAGCATGACCGTGTGGCCGCTGTACAGGTAGTCCCCGCACATGTTGTGAGAGCCGGTGATGGACAGGCCGCCACCGGCAATGAGCTTCATTATCCTCCGCACTTGTGCTTCCCAGTCTCCGAACAGCTGTGGGAGAGGAGAGACGAGAGGCGTTACCAGTCCACCCCGGAGTGCTGTGGCGCCCTCCTCCGTCAGGGCCAGGCCCTGCGATACCCTGACTTCTGCCGAGAAACGCACACCTGGCCCTGGACGTGGCTCTCCGGCACCACCTCTGCCATTTCCCGAGACAAAAGGCATCTGTGGCTAGTCACAACCAGCCGCTTTCACCCGCACCTGAGAGCTCCTTAGGGCGGTGACCCTCGGAAGGCCCCGGAGCATCGGGGCTTGACGCCGGGAGAGCCAACCCTGTGATCAGAAGGCTGGACCACCAGGGAGGGCGAGGGCTGGAGGTGGATGGTCAATGACTCATCAGTCCTGCTTACAGGGGCGCCTGGTCGGCTCCATCGGTTAAGCGTCCGACTTCTGCTCAGGTCCTGATCTCGGGGTTTGTGAGTTCGAGCCCTGCATCGGGCTCTGTGCTGACAGCTGGGAGCCTGGAGCCTGCTTCACATTCTGTGCCTCCCTCTCTCTCTGCCCCTCCCCTGCTCACGCTCTGCCTCTCTCTCTCTCTCTCTCTCTCTCTCTCAAGAATAAATAAAAACATTAAAAAAAATCCTGCTCATTACATAACGATGCCTCCACAAAACTGCACAAGGATGGAGGTTCAGAAAGCGACCAGGCTGATGACAAAGTAGAGATGTGGGGGGCGTGGGAGCCCCGCGCCCCTTCCCAGAGACCTCGCCCAGGGCATTCCTTCCGTCCGGCTGCCCTAAGTTACATCCTCTTATAATACACTGGGTCTCTGGTAAGTTACATGTTTTCCTTAGTTTTGGGAACAACCGTTAGCAAACTAACCAAATCTGGGGGGGGGGTCACGGGAACCCCCAATTTACAGCTCAGTGGTCGGACGCACAGGTGACAGCCTGCACTCGTCGCTGGAGTCTGAAGGGGGAGGGGTCAGTCGGTGTGACACAGAGGTCCCTCCAGGGAGGGAGCAACAGAACTAACGCCCCCCACAGGTGCTCACAGAAGCGCCTGGTGTGGGTGCTGAGAGGAGGCGCACGGGAATGTTCCGGCTTTTTGAGCTTCCGTCAAGACACGTAAACCCCCCATGAAGGCTGCCGTCCACGTTCACTAGAGAGGAAGCGTGTGGCCACAGCCGTTCCTTGCTTGCGCTTTCTGGAGCACGTTTCAGCAGACGCTTGCCCCATTTTTAAAATTACACTGATAGAGAAAGAGTAACTGATCGCGGTTTACGACGGGAGCCGCTTGGGGGAAAATAATCTGGGACAAGTCCCCGTGCTCAGCTTACAGGACAGCGGCTCTATGGACCCAGCTGATGTTGGAGACTGAGGAGGTCAAATGGGACTTTTGGCGACCAAAGTGACACAACGGACTGAATGGATGTACCTTCAATCTACTGAAATCACGTGAGTGGAACCATGTGCTCTTCTTTTTCAGTAAGAGTGAAACAATCTCACAGATAAATCTCCGTCTCTAATGCAAGTCTGGGCTGCACGCCGGAGTCATCAGAGGCTTAAACAACACACTCCCTGCCATTTTTCTTTGCTATGTCAAACGGTCTGTATCTTAGGTTGCCAGCACACTAGTTACTTTTAACCAGAATTAATCACCCTGACCCTTTTCAACATTTCACTGATAACATGCCAGGCTTTGGGAAACATGTGGTCTGCTACAATTTCCCTTTAAGAAAATGTATCAAGATTTCTAGTCAAGGATGGCAGGTTGGACACATGGCACAGAGGAGACAGATTTCCAAATTCAAAGGGTCACCACAAGAAAACAGACCTCTACGGCAAGACTCGGCACCACGAGATTTCAGGTACGTAGTGGGGGGTTAGCAAGAGACCCTGATGCCTCCAGAAATCAAAGACAAGCTTCATACTTGGGGTGCCTGGGTGGCTCAGTCGGTTAAGCGCCAACTTTGGCTCAGGTCATGATCTCACGGTTTGTGGGTTCGAGCCCCGCGTCGGGCTCTGTGCTGACAGCTCAGAGCCTGCTTCAGATTCTGTGTCTCCCTCTCTCTCTGCCCCTCCCCTCCACTTGCACTCTGTCTCTCTCTGTCTCAAAAATAAGTAAACATTAAAATTAAAATCATGATGTATTTATAAAAAAAACACAAACAAGCTTCATACAAAGGATCAAGAGTCAGCTTTTTCAAAAACAATCCTGGAAGACAGAAGGCTTTGGAAAAATGCCTCCAAGTTCCATGGGAAAATGATTTTCAACTTAGCAACCTATGCCCAGCCATACTCTTAAGCGACCCTGCAGTACAGGGTCGACTAAAGCCGTTTTCACAAGATTTCACAGTATTTACCACCTACATACTCTTCAGGGAACTAGAGAGCATACGCTTTGTAAAGCAGAAAGAGCAGAAAAAAAGAAGAGACAGGATTTGCTAGGTCGTCAGTGAAGGCAGAGCCGAGGGGCTGTGAGCCTGCACAGTGAACCATGGGTGGGGGGGGTGGGTACGGGTGCGAGGGTCATCCGCGGGAAGGTGAAACCACATGGGGGTGAGTGTGCACACAGCACACTAAGAAAGCAAAAGGCAAGGCAATCGCTAACTCTCTAAGAAACAAAATGTTGTGCACAAGAATCATTATAGGAAATGACTCAAGCTGGCTACGAAGAGCATTTAGAAACTAATAGTGTGAACACGAAATGTGGAGTTAAGTCAGAACAGAAATCCAGACCCGGACAGGGAAGAGGGGACAGGAAGCAAGACCGCCCACCAGGGGGGGTGGGGCTGGGGCACCGTGGACCCTCCCTCCAGCCTTCCCGTAGGAGGTCAATAATAAGACTTCCATCAGAAAAACAGAGAAACGGAACTGCCGTGTCCCTTACAGACCGCAGGGTAACACACACACACACACACACACACACACACACACACACACACACAAACACACATATCTGTGAAAAGTAAAAAGCTATGAAGGTAAGCACCACCAGCTTCAGTTAAAATTGTTGAAAGCAGTTAGGAACGTGGGCTGGAGTTGGTCAGGGTTCAGGGGGATGGGTGGCTACGGTGTGTCGTTAAAGATTCTACAGAACCATTTTGTTTAAAAACATTTTTAAAATGTCTACTTATTTTTGGAAAAAGAGAGAGAGTACGAGGGCGGGGCAGAGAGAAAGAGGGAGACTCAGAATCCAAAGCAGGCTCCAGGCTCTGAGCTGTCAGCATAGAGCCTGACGTGGGGCTCAAACTCATGAACTGTGAGATCATGACCTGAGCTGAAGTCGGATGCTTCACTGAGCCACCCAGGTGCCCGTTTTTTTTTTTTAAATTGCACATATGTAATAAACACGATAGAAATTTTTCAAAAGATTTAAATGGAAAGTTGGGTCCAGTTCTGCCATAACAATGCACAGTATAAAGAGGAAACTTATGGCAACAAAAGCCTGGGTAGCTTTTCATTTTATTCCATTTCAGATTGTCTTTCCAAAAACTGTGTTTTTTACACTAGAAATCCTATTCTCAGGCACCACCACCCTGTAATTTGCCCTCCCGTTTTAGCACGAAAATATTTGTGGGGAACCTGTACGCGTGGGGAGGAGGGAGACATTACCAGGTAAACACAGCATCGAGAAAAAAATAGCTGAAGATTAATGCTGCATTTCTTCCAAGTGCCCTTAAAACACCTAAGCTTTCTTTTAAAAAATCTCTTTCCATGGCTGTCAAACCTCTGGGAGGGGCGGTCTCTTCAAGCTTAGTGGGAAACAGGAAAAGAAGGTGGATGGCTATGGCCACATAAAAATTTTAATTATGTTAAAAAAAAAAAAAAAGCAAACAAAGTAAAAGACATGTTGCATAACAACCGGAGCAGAAACCAGCTAACATCTTTTTCACGGAAACTGACCATATGAACCAAGTAAATAACACCAACGTGGGAGACAAAAAAGGATATGAACAGCGGGAGGCATGGAGACTGCCAAACAAACAGATACAAACTTTGCTCCCGTATCAAGTTAGCAAAGCTGAGGGAAGCGGAAGCAGGGCTGGGGCTTTCGGGGCAGGCCCAGCGGCTGGGTGAGGGGGGGTGAGCCGAATGCACCTGCCAGCCGGGAGGGGTGGCGGGCAGACTGGGCTCTGCCACTTAGCTGGGTGATCCGAGGCGGCCGGACCAGTCTAACCCTCCACTTCCTCACCTACCACTTGGGGAGCATCATCGTTATGACAATCGACAAAATTCTGTAAAAATCATCATCGATATTGACCGGCAATCCAAACGGCATCGCCCGGGACTCGTTTACACGGAGTCTCAGAGCCTGCCGCAAAGAAATGATCCCAGACATGAACGCTTTAGGTAGAACTCTCCCACTATGATATTAGTATAAAAGGAACAGAGTGGAAACAATCTAACCAGGAATTGTTATTAAATAACTGCTTGCTTGCTACTCGAAGCCCAGGCCGGCAAGTACTGGCAACATCGGGAGTCCCTATAAAATGATTCTCAAACCTACTGAACCACCATCTGAGGCGACTGGTTAGACTCACACCACAGTGATTCAAATGCGTTGACTTGGGCTACGACTGCGTAATAAATGATGAACGAAATCAGTTTATAATGCCCGTGTAGTAAGTTTGTATCATAGACATCGTCTCTTATCGAGGAAAAAACAAAACATTTGGCATAATCAACTGTATTTTTTTAAAAACAAGCACAGAGAACACGTAGAATGTACAAACTACACGTCAGCAGGGTTTCAGTGGAAGCTGGCAGGGTTTCTCCCAGTCTCTGTCCCAAAGGGACTTCTAGAAGTCCCCGCTCCTTGGGCTAGAAAGAGAGGAATTCTCTTGGAAGTCTCCAGTTGTGGGATCTCGGCGGCCTTCGAGTGCAGGCAGGACATACGGGAAGAGACTAAAGAAGAGGAAAAGACAGGAACTCTGGTCTTCTCTCTCATGCTTACTTTAGTTTCATTCCCCAATCTGCCTGCCCCCCTCCTGCGGCATCCTCAAAAAGCTGCTCGAACATTCTGCGGGGTGTTTCTTACTTGCAGTCGGTGGGAAAGAGCATGGACTGCGCCCACCCCACTGTCGCTGGAGAAGTACCCCGCCCCCCACAACAGGAGGCTGTTGAATGTTCATTTCTGAAAGCAGAGATACTTTTGGGGGACATTCACACCCATCATTTTCTCAGTAGACGCTACAAAGCTGTAGTAATTCACTCTGCGAATTATCGTCTCTTAGGGACACAGAAAAGTCAGTTTTCAGTGAAAATACAGCAATTTTCTTCAGCATCTGATGAATGGCTAAGAAGTAAACTGGCCCAAATCGCTTAAGCAATAACAAGGCACAGGAAGAAACCGCGAGCAGGAGGCGGCGGGAGAGGCTTCCTAATGACGCAGACTAATCTAGTACAGTTAGAAACCAGTGAGCCCCTGGCTATTAGAAAGCAGGCTTCCCCAAGTTTTCAGGGCTGAGTACCAGAGCGCATGGATGAGAATTTGTTCACCATCGCCCGGTTTGCACATGGTCTAGCGCACTTGCCTCTTCCCTTTGCTGCATCTGAAGAGCAGGGACACTCACCCCCTACTGGCCTGAGAGGGCACACCCGGAACCGAGCTCACCAAATAACGCTGACTCATCCAACGGCTCCGCTCTAACCCTGACGGATGGCTGCAAGGCGACGGGAGTGGAAATGCTACTGAGTATAATCCTTGCCCCTCACCGAGGCTTCGCCCTGCAGAAGCCCTGGAAAATCGGCCCGGCTGGTCCCATCCGCCGGCTGCTCAGTGTTGGAGCTGGGGAGGGGACCCAAGTCCTGGGACCCCATCTGCCACTGTCCGAGGCACTGCAGGCCCCCTGCACACCGCCGGTCCCCCCAGCTTTGCATAAGCCAGGACCTGGGTACACGCAGAGTAACGTTTCCTCCAGCAGCCTCCTCCTGTCCAGATGTTCAGAGGTCACATCCTGTGATCATGCCCCACTGCAAAGCCATGTAGCCAGGTAGCTCTCAAATTACTCATTCCATCATTCATTCATTCATTCATTCATTCATTCATTCATTCAATGAATCTACCTACTAAGATCACAGCAAATAAATTTTTGTTATTTGCTGAAGAACAATCTCCCCGCCAAACAGAAACGTCACTCTCCTCTACCACAAGCCGAGAAGGCCGCTCTGAGCCCCCAGACCACAGGCACACCCGCTAGGGAAGCAGGCATCGAGGCACGGAAGGGCTGGCGGCATGCCTATCACGCCCGAGCACCTGCAGCTGAGAAACACACGCTCCACACTGCGGCTTCCCTCAGCTTCTCTCCCTGATGACGGAGCCCGAAACGCCAAGACTCCGCCGCTCCCTGCGTGTCACCCGGCGGGGCAGCCCTCCCAACCAATGACGTGTCCGTAAGAACTAGCAGGAGTCATGAGAACGTCCTTCGCCGGAGAGGTGGTGTGCCTGCGGGTTGGGTGAACGGTTCTTGTGATTCCGTACTCCCGCCCCGCACGATTTCTCACACCGTCCTACTACTACTTGAGCGGGCAGGAAAAAGGGAGTGGTAACAGGGTGATTTTGTGTACGAAAACATTAGCTTTCGTGGGGATGGAGAGTCCAACTTTTCCACTGAGTTTCCCCATTAACGATCCGGTCGTATCCTCACCAGCCTGGGGGGTGGTTGGTGCAGAGGCTGTGATGCCCATTTCACAGATGAGCAAATCAGCAGAGAGGCTGTTTCTGTTTCACCCAGTGAGTCGTCTGGGCTCAGATCCCACCTCTCCCCTCCCTAAGCGAGCTTGCCTCTGGGTCCCTACAGACAGCCTGCTGTTGTCCCCAATGCCTCCCCAGATGACAAAGGCTCCAGAGCATCTCCAGGTTGCGGTGGCGGTTCTCACGAAATCCAGCCCACTTTACGCACGTCATTTCCAGGCAGGTGCACAGGAGTACTCGCTAAAGAGCCACTTTCCATAAGTGGGGTTTTTTTTTTTTCCATTTAAATCAAACTTCCCCGTTTCTATAAAAGTTGTTCTCGTGGAAATCGTTCACAAACCAAGGGCACGTTTTCTGCCTTCTCTAACAAGGTGTTTCCCACCTGTCCTTAACTTTCCTCGCCCTGCAGGGCTGGGCTGTGCCGGAGGGGTGCTCCCAATGTCTCTGAGTCTGCCTGCACAGGAGCACAAGCCCCGGGTTGGGGTCCGGCGTCCGGGGGCTCTGGACGGACACTCTGTCCAATGCGGCCTCAGCGTTCTCTCGTCTGGAAGACGGCAAGAATGATACTTCTTCGCCCGTGGCACCCCCCGGCCAAGGTGAGGGGAGGTCTGCTACAAGGGCCTGCTCCATTATAAAGTGCATCCAAACTTTGGGCAGCATGGCAATGACCATGTCCTTCAGGGAGAACCCCACCCCGGCACCCAGCAATCCAGATCGGGGTGGCTGTCCACGTGGCCCTCACCGACTCTCGTCCGTGGTCACAAGGCACTTTTCTGAACCCTTCTCCTCCACGTGGTAACTGCTTCATTCCTGGGAAGACTTCGTTTCACCCACAAATATCGCATCCACCTCCACTGATGTGGAGAGATTTCACTGCGCGTCCTCTTAGAACACATTCATGCAACTTCTAAAAAGACGTTTTCCCCCCCTTAAGGTCTGAAGGATCTGGCTCTCTGCACCTCTCCATTGTCAAGTGTATCCATCCATTCTAATACTATGCGGGTTGTTTTCTTTCTTTTTTTTTTTTTTTATTTTGTGGGGGCACGGTCTCTCTAATTATCATCAATAAAACATGAAATGCGCAACCAGCCTCCCTTCCTCCCCCTAAAAACTTCTGTATTTTTTTTATGACCTCTAGTAAAGGAGACTTACCAAAGCTCCACAAAATCTTAAAAAAAGGCTGGCTCCAGATTTCCCATTTTCTTATTTGTTACATTAAATAAATCCAGTATTTCAGCAAAGCGCTAATCACCCTTTAACAAAAGTACATTTGCTTTTAGTGTTGAGCGATCCTTTAGCCTCACTTGTTCATGAAGCAAAAATTTATAAGCAAATTCCCTCAGATGCTTATTAGGAAAATCCCTAAATCTAAAGGACAGTACAGGTCTTCCTCGACTGTACTGCCTCCTAATAAACCCACAGTGAGTTGAAAAATGTAAGTGGAAAATGCGTTTACTGTATCACTGTAAAATCAGAAAATCCTAAGTTGAGCCACTATCCTTGGGAATTGTGTGTCTGATAAACACCCACAGACTCTGTGCTTAGCCTCCTCCATCATCGATGTGCTGCCACCCTTGCTCCATTCTCCCTCTTTTTCCTGGACCAGTTGAGGACAAACTGAATATGCTAGGACGTGTTCCTCCATTGTCACACTCCTAACTTTTTTTTTTTTTAATTTTTTTTTTTCAACGTTTATTTTTTTTGGGACAGAGAGAGACAGAGCATGAATGGGGGAGGGGCAGAGGGAGAGGGAGACACAGAATCGGAAACAGGCTCCAGGCTCTGAGCCATCAGCCCAGAGCCCGACGCGGGGCTCAAACTCCCGGACCGCGAGATCGTGACCTGGCTGAAGTCGGACGCTTAACCGACTGCGCCACCCAGGCGCCCCATAACTTTTAACAACGAGGCAGTATGGTCCCAGTTAAGACATCTCTGGAATGCCCTTCACAGCTCTTATGCCCCAGCCAAGGGTCTGATCAGAGAACGCACAGTGAGGACACTTGTCACAGTCTTAATTTCTCCCAGTCTGCTAGTTTCTCGGTCTTTGTTTTTATGGCGCTGATATTTCTGAAGAGTCCAGCCTCGTTTCTTTACAGAATGTCCCTCAATTTGGGTTTATCTGATTGTTTATGTTCAAGTCCAGCTGAAATGTTATTGGCAGGAATATTACAGAAATGGCAGGCCCTTCTCTGCACACCATAGCGACAAGCATCTCTCATCATTTGTCCCGTGACCGGTTTGATCACTTGGCTACAGCAGTGCCTGCCGGATTTCTCCACCAAATACACACCTCTGCCCCTTTATAATTAATAAGCAGTTTGTGTTCTTTTCTAAATTAGCTAAGTATCATGCCCTCAGCCTTTCACCTAATGGCCTTAGCACCAATAATGGCTCCTGCTTGAATTACTACTGTAGTCGTTACAAATGGTGATTTTCTAGTATTTCTTTTACCTTTTTCTCCCTCGATTCTTAAAAGCTTTTTTTGCCCTAATGTATTATAATCAACTACTGTCATTATTTCATTGTGATACTATAATTATCTCAAACACAGCCAGCGGGAACCTCTCCAGCAGGGAGTATGGCTTCTCAATGGGACGCCCTGGCCTGCGGTGGCCGGGCAGCCCTTCCCTCAGGACACAAGTCCATTTGTCCATCTGCCCCTACTCTGACACAGTGGAAAATGCTTCCTGGAGACCCATCTGCCACCACCTGTGGGTCTCCCTGGGGTGCCTACTGAGTTCTCTGAGCCTGGTGACCTGCTTACTCTAGACAGCTGCTGCCACGTGGAAAACCTCTCACCTTCCCAGTGTCCCCCAGACACAGCCCTCCCTCTCCACCTCACCTCTAAATCAGGCCATAGTGGCAACGCGGCCTCATGGCCTCCCTCACGACCTGAGACGTGGCCAGACTCCCTGCCCCGTCACTAAAGACCGACAGTAACTGGGAGACAGCGGGGGGGGGGGGGGGGCAAGCTCTGAATCAACTGTAACTCCCTCACACCCCCGGGGGTGCCAAACGACAGGGTGTTCAGGACAGGGGCCCGGCATCCAGCACCTGGGCAAGTCCTCTGTCCCCCCTCCCTCCCAGACAGCTGGAGGGTCCCTCGAAGGGGCACAGGTGACCACCTCTCACTCCTGCTATGCCTTCCCCTGCAGCCTGGCTCCTCAGAAGGGTGACAAGACCCCTCAAGTCTGCCCACCGCGCCTCTCCGGCTTCATCCCTGGCCACTTGCCACTGGGGCCCACACCCAGGGTCACCCCCCCTTCCCCAGGCCTCCTCTGTACTTCCCCGTGGCTCAACCCCACCTGGTAAACTCCTCACCCTTTGAGACCTGGCCAGGACGGCCGACACCCAGTAGAGTATACTACCTTCTGCGGGCACCATAGGCAGGTGATGGCGATCTGCCGGGTGACTCAGGGGAACCTGGGTGCCCATGGGGGCCCCTGTGGTATCGATCTGTGTATCCTCAAATGTCACCCCACACAGGGCAGGTGCTCTAGAAATGCTTGTTCAGGAAACAATCTCCCTGCCTCACAATCTGGGGGCTCTCTGGGGATGTCCCTTAAATAAAACCACGCAGAAACTCTAAGGCTTATAAAATGACGTAAAACTGCACATATCAAGGGTAAACTATAAGGAAATGGGAATAACTGCACAGAAAGCAAGATGAGAAATATGTAAGACAACGATGCATAAAGGACTAATAAACATACGGAAACATTAACAGTAAACAGGGCTCTGAGTGATTGTAAAAAGTTTCCTCTTCCTGTATTATTTTTAGTGTATCTACAATAAATGTGTAGTTGCTTTAAAATGGAAAAAAATAATCTTTTTAGGAGAGAAAACAATCCAGTGCATTTCTATTTTTTTTTTTTTTTTTTTTTGTCCCTGAAAAAGGAAGAGAGCATTGGAGGCAGACAGAGGAAGAGCCTTGGGATGGGGAAGGGTCTGGAAATTACCTGTGAGAAATAGTTAAAAGTGAGAATGAACACAGAAAGGGGGGGGGTCACGGTGACGACGGTAAGAAACAGGGCGGCAAGCAGAAAATGAGGTGAAATCGCGCACTGACAAATTAAATCCCACACGATTCCACAACAGGACACGAAGCTACTTTGGTAAGGGACGCAGGCCGTGTTCTCACGGCCGACAAGGCCTGCGGGACCTCGTCACAACCTGGGATCGGCGGGCGTGCAGGGCCGCCTGCTACGGGGCAGCCACCTGAGAAAGCACCAGAAGAGGCCACGAGGTCCCCCCAGGGTGGGAGCGGGGCCTCCACGGCTCAACCTCGGGCTGCAGGAGCTTGGACCTTTCTCGATTCTGGGAGGCGGGCAGGAGAGAGCACGGAGGCTGTTGTGTCCTGACCGCAGAACAGCGAACCCCCGCTGCCACCCAAACACAGCCTGTCCAACGGCGGGCCACGTTCAAATGCACGGGGGCGGGGGTGCAGGGAAGAAAACTCAACTTTGCACCTGAGGAGAACCACGTCACTAAGACGCCGTGTCAGATCACGGCACCGGCCAGCCGAGTGCCCTTGCTGCCACGTGACCGTGACCCTCACTGTTCCAAGGTCACCACGGAGACCACACAGCAGAGCCCAGCATGCACCTCAACGTGATCTGAGCCACGGATTCCCTCGCAGGGTGACTGGCGAGAGAGCTGAAAACAGCCCACGGTACCTCCTCCATCAGCCGTGGGCTGTGCGCGAACCTGGGGCCCGGGGCGGGTCTTCCTTTGCCCCGACGGTCAGAGCCAACGTTCATACGGAAAGCTAAGGACACCACAGTATTCGCAAATATTTGCCGTAGCCTTTTCTTTTTTAAAACTGGATCTGAAACAGCGGGAACAAGAGGCAGGAGGCTGTGTTCTGGTTGGTTCACACGCTCCTGGCAGAAAAGCTCTGATGACGGTAACAGGGCCGACGGCGTGACCGGCTGGTGTCCGCTAGGCCACAGGACACGTGCGTCCCAGGAGCTCCTCATCAAGCAGCTGCACACCGCGACTCCCCTCTGCATGTCCCCAGGGGGACTCAGCTCTGTGGCGGGAGCACTGACGGAGGCCGCTGTCCTTCCTGCCCTGGTCACCGCACACGCCCGTCACGGTCCTGCCGAGTGCCGAGCACACGGCCAGGAGATGAGCGTACTGAGTGCCGCGAGCCTGCCGGGCCCTTCCTCCTGGAAGCCCCACGTCCTGGGCACCGGCGTTAGGACTCCCAACATGACGGCAGAACCGCCAGACGACGTCACACACAAAGCGTCTTCTACGGCCCAACTCGTCCCACGCAGCTGAATGACGCCGAGACACCGTGCGAGGGACACCAACCGACAGGCTGGGAAAGGGGTCACGTGGGGAGCTCTCCCCTCTGGAGGCTCTACTTCCCGCCCTGTCTCGGGCCTTTTCATGTGCCCGCATGCAGAACGTGACGGCTCCCGTGCTCGCCCAACCTTGACCCCGTACCACTAACCGTCCTAGACGGCGCCCCACTCAGGGGTCTCCCAAGCGCCTCACGCATAACTATCCCAGTGGGAAGACCCAAGGGGCCTGTGAAACCCTCATTCCCCACGTCAGGTTTTTGCCTAGGGGTACGACCCGCGCGCCCTCCTGCCCTCCCTGCGGGGGACGGCCAAGCACCAGCCGCTGCAGCACTCTGCACAGGGACCACGCGGGTGCGGGCTTGCACCAGGGGGCCGAGGCGCTGTCCACACAGGCACCTCTGCCCCCCACGCTCACTCCTCGCTCGCCGGCCCCTGGAGGCGTGCGACGCAGGCCGGCCCGTGACGCGAACGTTCGCCGGACAGGGGAGGGCGTAGGGTTGAAGCATACCCTGCCTTTGGCGTTTTCCGTCGACTGAGCCCTACGTGCTGCCGTCTCCCCCGAGCTCCTTCAGACAGACCCAGAAAGTGTCACTAGTGCTGTGCGGCCACTAAGGAAACTGGGGAACTGAGAAGGTCAACGCAACTGCCCTGGCTGGGAAGCGGCTGTGTGAGACCGTCCTGACTCTGACCTCAGTTGTTCCCACTACTCGTTACTCGGTCGGTTTGTCCTTTTATGGGGTGAGAAGCTCCCTCTCTGTGCAACGGGTCAGGGGGAGGCTGTTCTGCAGGCGAGGCTATGGAGGGCGGGGTGACTTCCTGAGGCTCCTTTCAATCCTGGCTGATTAGCCGTGGGCAGGGCTCTGAAGCAGCAAAGCTAATGTCCAGGGTCCCCCTCTAGCACCCCTTCTCCCCCTTCTGACACCGTTCTAGTCCTCAACTGGTCACTCGATTTCTCGAGCTTGGCCCGCCATGCCAGGGGCAGCCCCGGCCTCCCCGACTCTTCGGTCCAGCATCAGAAACCATTCCCTTGTTCCTGGGGACCGTTCCTGCCGACAGAGTCACAACTGAACTGGAATCAAGTCTCCAGAGCCAACTTTCTATTTAGAGAAAAAATGGAGGAGAGAAAAAGGCTAATCGACACTACAAAGGAAAAACCGGATAAATCCAGAACGTGGGATACCCCACGGAATAGCCTGTCTGATCTCCATGGGTTACTAATGGGCTTCAAACAAGAAAAAAGGGAGAAAGGAGAGAGTACTGCCCTAGAATTGGAGACTTAAGAGACAGATCAACTAAATGTAAGGAAGTTGGCTCCTGTAACTTGTACAAACTGATGTTTTTTTTTTAATTTTTTTTTTAACATTTATTTATTTTTGAGAGAGAGAGAGACAGAGCATGAACGAGGGAGGGTCAGAGAGAGGGAGATACAGAATCTGAAACAGGCTCCAGGCTCTGAGCTGTCAGCACTGAGCCCGACGCGGGGCTCGAACCCACGGACCACAAGATCATGACCTGAGCTGAAGTCGGCTGCTTAACCAACTGAGCCACCCAGGCGCCCCCAAACTGATGTTTTTAAAGGCATTTTTAAGACAACCAAGATGGGTCTACGAACTGGGAACTGCCGATACCGAGGAATGACATTTGATTGTGTTCACTACACCAACAACATGAAAGTTATCAATAAAATGTCCAAAAATTTCAGATGCATACTAAAGTAGATAGCCATGAAATGGCATTACCTGGGGTCTGTTCTAAAATACCTCAAGGGGTGCCTGGGTGGCTCGGTCGGTTAAGCGTCCGACTTCAGCTCAGGTCATGATCTCGCCGTTCCCAAGTTCGAGCCCCACGTCCAGCTCTGCACTGACGGCTCGGAGCCTGGAGCCCGCTTCCGATTCTGTGTCTCCCTCTCTCTCTCTCTGCCCCTCCCCCACTCGAGCTTTGCCTCTCTCTCTCCCTCTCTCTCTCAAAACTAAATAAAAAACATTTTAAAAAATACACATGTACTTTTAATTTTTTAAATACGTCAAAATAAAACGAGATGAAGCTAACGTAGCCACTCTTGATAATCACGGCGTCTGGGGGGTTGGGCACGTACAGCTTCCACACGTGAGGTTCTCTGCCCTGGGAGATGCGTATGAACGGTTTTAGAATAAAAATTATTTTCTGAATCCTTTCTTCCACGAGCCTGCTCTACAAAAGAAGGAATTAGATTTAACACATTGTAACTAATTGTGCTCACTTTTTTTGCTAAGCTGTACTCACGTTTCATCCCCTCCCACGTTCTTTTATTGAAAAACTCCCAGTTTCCAAATGACCATCACGAGATCACGAGGGACGGCCCCGCTCGGGATTTCTGGCAACACCATAAACCAGAGGCACGTCTGAGGTTTTGTTTTTTGGCACGGTTCCTGCTGTGACCTCTTGTTTTTACCAAGAAAAGCCACAACTCTTTATAGCCGCAGGACCTTGGCTGGATTTGCCGATGACTCAGGCAGGCCGTGAGTGCCAATGGGCCCCGGGCGTGGGCCGGCCGGCCCGGGCGCGATGGCAGAGAGAGGCCGTAAGGAGAAACAGAGCGGGAGCCAGGGCAGGGGGGTGGCCGCACGGCACAGTCCTTCACGGCCGACCCGGTCCGTGGGCCCGGCCAGACTTCCCATCTACCTCAACGAGCGCACCCCACTCCCCGCTGGAAACGCTTCCTGACGTGCAGACTTTTTTTTAAGAAGCCGAACTCAACTTAGGCACATACATCTCAACTGTCAGCCTACTACTGAGAACACACGGCTGATCGCCAGCCTCCCCCCCCCCTGGAGTCCACGCGCATCACTGGAGCCTCGCGGAGAACATATTTCCTACAGCCCGGCAGCCCCAGGCAGGCACTCAGTTTTTGGAGGCCGCAGAAGGGAGGCTGGCCTCCTGGGAGGAAGAGGGGACGAGGTGGAAGGGGGAGGGCGGTGGGGCTGCTGTGAGGGACGAGCGGAAGCTGGGACCACTTGTTCTTTGTGGCGGCTTCTCCAGGGTGAGGAGTCTGAAGTGAACCAGAGGAAGAGAGAAGCAGGGGACCAGCCACCCTCCTGAGCACACGCCTGAGTCTCAGAAGGGAGACCGGTAAGTAAGCACGTAACATAACGGGGTCCAAACCTTCAAACGATAAAGACTCCGCTTCAAAAATCCAATACGTTTTGCAGCTCTCTTTCATGGTTCCAGCAGAGAAACTCTCTCTTCTGGAAAGAAGAAACTTTATAGAAGGGGAGGGAGCTCAAAGGACATGGGTGTTTTACCAACATCAGCGCGATGCAAAAAGAATCGTTCCAAACACATCGGAGCACCCCGTATTTTCTCCCAGCCTCACCGAGGACGCCAGCCTCTCCTTACTGCTTGAGAGCTTTGCTACAAGCCAACATTTTTACAACTCCATCTTCTGCTAATTATTTCAAAAGTTCCAGTGACCTCCCTAGTTGGAAGCATTGCAAGGTAAAAGTTATTTTGTGAACCGGGTGGAAAAACAGAGACGGTAAGAGAGGAACGGTTTACGTCAGCGAAAGGTCTCTGTGCCACCAGAGAGATCGATAGGGCCACACGCGCCTCTGGGGAGCGGTGACCTCGTTCGGGTGGGTGGAGGGCACGAGGGGACAGCGTCTCCTGCTCTGCCGTTAGAGATGACCACCGCAGGGATTAGTAGAAAGAAGGAAAAAATATCACTGGAGGCCGAACCTTCCGCCTAAGAGAGGGGAAAAAAGCACATACGAGCTCTTGGATCTGTGTCAAGGGAGCGAATGGTATTTTAAAAGTTTGGCAGGAAAAGCAAAGAGCTACACCCACACACGCGGCTTAACCGCCTCCAGCGCACTCACCAGACCACATATGCTCCCAGCTGGGGCGCACTGGCGGGGCCTGGAGATGTGGGGAAGGGGGGAGGGGGTGGGCACCGGGCCATACTGCTCAGTAACCTTCCCGGACACGGGCGGGGGGGCCTTGACTACACTCTGGAGAGACTTCCACCTTCGGCCTTAGTCAAAGGACCCCTGGGCCGGAGGACAGACAGAAAACACAGGGAAAATCACAGTGAGCAAAGATTACCTTCGGAGAGCAGTTGAAATGCATACCGGGCACCGGGAGTGTGGTTACATACATTGTGATACAGCGGTAGAGGTACAGCGTGCCGACTATGCAGAAAAATCTTCTGCTAATGATAGACCTGGAGAAAGGGAAAAACAGGGCACTCAGTCAGGAAATTCTGCAGGTGCATTTCAGTTCTCCGTGACCCGACCAAGCCAACCAACCCAAAGTTCCTTGAGAGCCTAGAATAAGAACGTTCTCATCAAAGCCAATAGATTGAGGTGAGGATTCTGAGAACGATGTTGTGGTTTTTGGTTTTTACTATTAAATGGCCCAGAGAGTCTCAAGTGCTCGCTGTTCCTACTGATTAGGCTTCCCGAAGCCTTAAACCTGAGCTGACCTTCGCTTGACGGGTAAGGCC
>NW_024412442.1:6618409-6677702 GCF_014898765.1 Herpailurus yagouaroundi
ACCCCATCGCAGCTGCCTTAGTGTCTGTGCTTAAACGCATGCAGTCTCTTCTGTCATAGAAGGAAAATGCTCAGAAAAGCACAATGGCACTAAAGTGCAAATTCAAAATTTTTCTGACCAGGAATGGGTCAAGGACACTGAACAATTTTGCTTGTACGTCCCAGAAAGGGATTCTCCGAGCTGATCTCTGAGAAAGCATGACGTCAAGGCAAAGAGTCTGAGGGCCAGCACGTGAGCCCGCCGCCCCTCTCCGTTTCCTAACCACGTGGCCGTGGGACAGGCCACGGACATCTCTGACTCGCGCTCTGTGTACCCGTAAACCTGGGGTAATGGCATCAGAAATCCCGTATGGAAAGCCCCCCGTCACACACGCACGACGGTTACATGGATGGGATAACCAAACAAGCAGGAAAGAGACACAGAGGCTCTTCGTCCTTCACCTTGATGAGCCTTTCTAACGAATTACCTGACCCACACACATGCACGGGGTACGGAGTTGGCGGTCCACACGGGTCACCTTCAGTTAGATTAAGTTGTACTGACTTCAGGGAATCCTTGGACAAAAACGGTCCCTCCCTTCCTACGTCTAGCCTGTTCTTCCACAGGCCACGATCCCGGTCCTGGGGGCTCCTCCCTCCGCCATGAGCCGTTCAAGGGTTTCCTTGGCCTGGATCGGCCGGAGTGAAACACACAAAAAAGTCTGAGACACAGGGGCCAGGCTTTCCTTTCGGACCCTGGGCGTTCAGTCACTCTACAGTCTACAGTGGTGCTCGATTCTTAGGCAGGATGGACATCCCTACTGCAGCGGGGACTAGAAAGAGAACCTGGTGCCACCCGTATTTTTGGTGGTAACGAGAGGAACAAAAGTAACAGGTTCAGTAACGGGCCAGCTGTGGGAGTAAGAAAGAAGAACAAAATAACCCGCGCGACTGCACTGGCATTTCATTCCTAACTGCACCTGTTGGTGTATGTTACTTACGACGTATGGATGGAGTCTGGGTGTTTTACCCCCTCACCCACATTTCAGAAACTGGGTCAGAACTGCTCACCACAGAGGTGGTGTTACTTTCTCTTAGCGAAGCTGTTCACACCACCTCCAAGTGCAAGAATTTACCCGGCACAGAGCTGTCTTGTAAAGGTATGTGCCTCCCGGTACGACAAAAGGCACGATACAATTAAACAATACAGAGAAGGACAATAGTACAGAACAATGTGTACCCCATGAATGTCTGACCGAGAACACTCGCAACACCAAAGTGAATTATAAAGATTATCTTACTTCAGAAGGAAATGCCCTCTCTCACCACCCAGCCCGAACCAACCAGAATTATTTGCAATTTCACTTGACGTACACAGGAAAGACCTAAGACACAAAACTGTTTATTCAGATCTGTTTATCTCTCTAGGGGTAGAAAAACAAAGTGACTGCTACCAGTTAATCTGGGTAAAGACTACAATTAAAATTAAAAAAAAAAAATTTTAAGTAAGGGGAGCTTGGGTGGTGGACTCTTGATTTAGGCTCAGGTCAAGGTCTCACAGTCATCTGATCGAGCCCCGCGTCAGGCTCCACACGGAGCATGGAGCCTGCTTGGGATTCTCTCTCTCTCCCTCTCTCTCTCTCTGTCCGTCCCCACTTGTGCTCTCTCTCTCTCTCTCTCTCTCAAAAAAAATAAATAAATAAAAATAAATAAAATAATAAGTAAACCTTAAAAAAAAAAAGAAAAAAATTAAAAGTAACAAACATCGAAGATTCAGTCACATTTACTCTTTGACTTGAAGTGAAAACAATCAAATGAATTTATCACGTGACTTCATCAGTACTGACAAGGCCACGAGTTGAAAGTGGCTGTGAGAATCACTTAATCTTTTAAAAATTAATCTTAGAATATCTTCAACATATAAAGTTAAGCTAGGATCTCCCCCCACAAACTTAAAAAAGTAGATCATAAAAGTGTTTCAAAGAAATGTATATACTTAAGGTGCTGATTCCTTCATCAAAAATTTCACACGTTAGAATGTTTTACTTACTTAGAGGTTCAAAAGTTCGAGATGTGTTTTTTAAAAAGGTTTACAGCAGTTAAAAATGGGACGAGGCAACAAAAAAGCCACAGAGAAAGTGCTAATGAGATATTACGAGAAATCCGGCAAATGCCAAGAACAAGACACCGCTAACTGTCGACACCACAGAGGTGTTCTTCTCGCGTGGGGTCATCTCTCCTTTCCTGCCGGAGAGAAGCCTGGTCCCCGTCCTAAAGACCTGTTAGAGGAGATGTCATGTCTAGAACAGGGGACTGTGAACTTTTCAACATCCCTAATTTAGAAAGGAAAAAAGTACTCAGAACCTGAATAAATACTACCAAAGTTAGGTGGGTTTTGGCACCTGGCACAACGGTCTGCAAAGTTCTACAGGAAAAAAGGCTGAAAGAAGTCAACACACTACAGTGTGAAATTAAAACACTGGAGAGTCCTTTTGTTTCCCACAAGCTGTCTCTTTCAACTAATCCACAGCCAGAAAACGTACCAATGCTTTCAGAGCCCAGGCCTGGTCTGCCTGCTCTTTATGGAAGCTTCTGGCCCTTAGAACCAACGGGCCCTGAAACACGGCAGTGGACAACAATCCAAGAAGCGATAAACAAGAGAAGCTCACGTGACAGGGACAGGACAGGGAGACCCATCGTCTGCGGCGCAGTCGTAGGTCCGCCACGCAGACCCGGCGCGCTGAGGGCATCACACGGGTGCTCGGCCTCTAACAAAGGTGCACCTGGCGACTTGGGCCACCGCAACTAATTTCCTTGAAAATTACTTCCTCACCAGCAAAAGGACACCTCGCCTCCTCCTCACGGATCAGAGAAATGCTACCGAGGTGTCTTTCCAGGCTGTTACGAACAGTAACCAGGATTTTGCCAGATTTCTCCCATATGCCAGGCTCTGTGCCATTTAGCTCTGAAGGCAACCTGCAACGCAATACGATCCTTAGTTCACAGATGGGGAAACTGAGGCTCTGAGTTTAAGCCGAAGTACAAATATATCACACGACACGAAAAGACTCGGGAAATGGGTGTCAAATTGTGTAAGGAACCCCAATTTTACCTGGAGCACACGCTCTGTGCACCTACAGATGAGGTGACATCCTAACACATTTAAATCACGTTTAAAAATCTACTTAACTCAGGTTTTTCAGTAAGTTAGGGTTTTACGTCACATTTCCTATCAACCAGAACTCTAAAAAATAAGAGTTCTGATGCTAATTAGTAGGCACACTAGTTATCACAGTCCGGGACCAGATCCATCTAGATCTCCAGCACTAAAGGCGTCTACCACCGTGCACGGCCACGTCTGCTTACCCGCTGGGGTTCGATCTGCGGGTCTGGAACGGCAGCCACGCCTCGGTGTTCCGTCTCGCCCGCACTCCCACACAATGACCTGGCACCTGTTGTCCCTAACTCCACCCGTGCTTCCCTAAAATCCCTTCCACACGGATGAGCCAGGATCATGTTTTTGGAAACAGATAAACAGAACACGGCCTCTGACCCCCTTCAGTGGTTGCCAAATACGTTTACAGTTCGATCCGAAGCCCTTACCAAGCCCAGGAGGCCCGGGGACCGCCCGGCCCGCCTCTGTCCAACCTCACGTCCCGCCGTTCCAGCCGCTGTCGTCCGGATTCAACCCCAGTCCGCTGCCACTGGCGCCCTTGGAATCTACTGTGCAAAGTCCCTCCTGCCTCAGGTAGGACCTCTGTGCCCGCCATTCCATCCGCTCGGTTCCCAGGATGCTGCCTGTCACTCCGTCCTCTGGCAGGAGACTCTGGAGAAGCTCCCTGGTACGCTCTATCCCATCCTTGTGTCTTAATGTCTTCACCACCCCCGCCCCATTCCCATGCTCTGTGGACATTTACTCCAAAGTGGGGGTTTTTTTGTTTTGTTTTTTTTGAGAGAGAGAGGGAGCGCGCACACACACTCACGAGCAGGGGAACAGCAGAGAGAGACGGGGGACAGGATCAGAAGCAGGTTCCGTGCTGTCGGCACAAAGCCCAATGTGGGGCTCGAACCCCCGATCCACGAGACCAGAGCTGAAGTCGGACACTTAACCGACTGAGCCACCCAGGTGCCCCTCCAAACTCCAACAGGTTTTAAATGTTCTCCTCCCTTTACTTCCTTGCCACCAGCCCTTGGGTTCCCTGGATAATGTCAGCCCCTCACCACTGCCTACTCAAGCTCAAAGTCCCCTCCCCCAGACCCCACAGCTGCCTTACCTGGCAGACACAAAGCCCAGTCCCCGGGGCAAAAGAAGCCGCTCATTATTCTCTAAAACCCTAGCTTCTTGCGTTTGCCCTGCATCTCTCTCCTTGGCCTCTGCCATTATCCCGTCTGCAATAATCCCAGCCACCCACCCCAAATGCCACCTCTGCCCGAAGCCTTCCAGATGTCCCCAAACGGACAGAGCCACTTCATCCTCTGCACCACTCTTGAACTTTGCTTCTACTTTATGGTATATTTCACGTGATGCTGACACCGCCATTAGCAACAGAGGGGCTCGTCCCTTCTACCAGGGGAAGCTCTTAGACACGGCGGGGCCTCTCTTTGAGTCCCAGTGAGGCTCACGGTGGTACCTGCGACACTGGCCAGACCACGCGGCTCTGTGCCTCAGAACATCGCTTCTTTATTGCCTCTGACAGGCCCTTCCCGCCTCCTTCCGTAAACGACTGTCCTTTAAACTCGTCCATGTATCAGCCAGAACTAACTCGCCTCCGACACCCACTCTGCACCTTCCGGCACGTGCAGTAACATTCACAACACCTGCTAGGATGGCTGCATCCACGCAGATCCCTGCAGCCCGGGACCGAGCCGCCCCCCCCGCCGTCCCGTGTCTTCACAGCCCTCACCCGGGTCTCGACTGGTCCAGGTGGACGGACAGCCATGAAAACCTGGAGCTTAACTCACTACTTTGGGAAAGAAAATCCAAGGAAAGGTTTGTGAAACACACAAAAGGGACAGGGTAAATGCCGTGGGACAAAGAGCAAACGTGCATGCCCCCCCCCCCCCCCAAAGATCTGTAACTCATTTAATATTTCCTGGGCACCCGCAAGGGTGGATGGCACAGCCTGTGAGTCAGGAGACAGACGTGCTCACAGACCCCGCCCAGACAGGTGTCTGTGCATGCAGAATGCCTTTCTCCCTTTTAATGAGCCATCTCAAAGAAATTTTACATCTTTGGTATTAATTATTTTAACCACATTCCTGCTTAGCATATGTTATTGTCCCATTTTACAGGAGGAAAAATTAGGATGTAAAAAGTTCAAGTACTAGCCTGGGGCCAGAGCCAGTCAATGAGAACCACATGGGCCCTTGGTCTCTGGAGTTTCAACCAGCTGTTCTTTTCACTAAAGAAATGGTCAGGGCAAAAGAAAAAAAAAAAAAGGCAACGGCTTAGGTTTTTTTTCCTAAGCTCCATGTAGAAGATGTGCACTCTAATACAATAATTGATTACAAGCAGGAAACGATCCACACTGGCTTAAGAAATTAGCAAAGAACAGGTCATATTATAAAACTGTCCCCACTCAATATATCGATATATACATTATCATTTCCTGGGTTAAACAGAGACTGTAACATAAGGTAAAGAAAAAAAATGTTACTCTACAAGATATGAGAGACGATGTCAATATGATCTGCCTGGAACAGTCGTGAAGAATTAACATCAAGTGTCTTCCAGAAACTGCTAGATCTATACGTGCAAAACAGAAGGAGTTACGTTTCTTGTTGGTATTTCAGGCTATTAACAAAAATGATATATGTTCACGTGTACACGTATATACGTGTGTATACACATGTGTGCTTGTGTTACATATACATACATATAACACATAGCTATAGGCACACACATAATGCAAGCACATACATGGTATACCCAAATTCATAGATCTTACGTGTACATAACATATATGCATCATATACATAAATACCTACATGCATACACACGACGCATATAGGTATATGTACACTCACATCTTTCCTACATCAAAACTTACCACCTTGAATCGCCTTTTTAGGGGCTGGTTCTATCACAGCTAGCAGAACTGAACGATTATTGATGTTTGCTCTGGGGCTAATGGATTAACCTTAAAAGTAACACACTCTCCTTTTCACAGAGGGTTTCAGAGGGTTTCTAAAACCGAAATAAGCACATACACCAGCAGCAGTGGCTAACACTGAATTTTTGGCACGGTGATGAGCATAGGGCAACATTCAATAAACGTTAGCCGCTGCTATTATTTATTTGTTCACGTAGGGACGCCCGGCTGGCTCACAGCCAGCAGAGCCTGCGACTCTTGCTCTTGGGGTCCTGAGTTCGAGCCCCACGTTGGGTATGGAGATTACTTCAAATTTTTTAAGATTTCGGTATTTGTTCACGTAATAAAAATACACGTGCTGGGCACTGGGAATGTTGTGCTGCACAGCACGGACGGGAAGCCTGCCTGGGTGCTTGCCTAGCGGTGGAAGGGGCGGACAACTAGCAAGACAAATAAGCAAAATACAGAGCATTTTATCTAGAGAGCGAGGCAGTCAAACTGAGCGAGGGTGTGGGGGAAGGCAGACTGCAGTCTGGGGCTACGCGGGTCGGAGGAGACGTCTCTGTGAATGGGGGTTAGCCAGGAGGATGTCCGTGGCAGGAGATTCCAGACAGAGGCTAGCGTGTGCGGCCGTCTGCTGACAGGCGAGGGGTGGTGGAGTAGAACGTCCGAGGACAGGAGACCTGGGAGGACCCCCCGGGTCGGCACGAGCACTCTGACCTCAAAGCTGTCGCAGCTGGGGGAAGAGGGATGTACGCCTGCTTACTCTCACGGTGACACACACGGGCTGCCAGGCTGACAAGTGTGTCAGGGGAAGCGAGACCAGGAACAGAGAGACGGGGGGGGGGGGGGGGGAGGAGGCTCCTGTGACAGCCCAGCCCAGAGAGGATGGTGCCAGATCCAAGGCGGCCACAGAGGTGGTGAGGAGGGGTGGGATGCCACTTACTAAGACGGATGTGGTGGGTTAGGCTTGGGAACCAGGAGGGTGTCAAGGACTCCGGCAGGGACTTCAGACAGGTCACCTCACTCAGCCCACAGGACAGTGTCGGGACAGACGTTGCCGCCTCACTCCCGTCTCGCAGGAAGGAGACAATGCCACTACGGTAATTCTGCAACCTGACCAGATCTACTCGGTTAGTACAGTAAGTGGCTGCAGGGACGGGTGATCTTCCACAAGTAAGATCTGCCGCGTAACTGAGTGCCTGTCACTGTCACAGTGCCGACAGGCTGGCGGGGGACAAATGCGGTGACTTCCAAATCAGACCATGGGTAAGTAATGGTCTGGGAGAGAGCTTGCCTGGGTGTGCTATAAAACAGAAAGAAGGTGAACCTAATACTGCTTAAACACCCACTCATGTACAGATTACACCTATCTGGGCACACACAGAAAAATATCCCAAGGGCTACAAACCCATTGTTTATGTTTGGCAACCCGACAGGTAACTTCTGTTTTCTTTTTGTTTCACTTCTAATCTGCCTAGAGGCAAGCTGCGTTACTTAGTTTCCTTTAGCGTTATAAATAAAAGTCGACCCATGAAAATGGTCACTTATTGTGCCTGTGTACTTTTAGTTTCGCTCTCTCCCCTTTTCTCTTAAGTCTTGGTGGAAAAAACTCTTACAACATTTATGTTAACTTAAAACCTAAACTGCTGTGATTCCAGCATTTAGGGAGCTCTGCAGGGTGAATCCAGTTTCCCTAGAATTCCTAGGACTTAGACTAGCATTTAGGTCTGGAGATCTAACCCGGTAAACATGAGAAAATACGAGGAGACCGCCTGTCAGCCACCGTGGGAATGAGAAGTCAGGCAGAGCCGGGACTGAGTCCACCACCCAGCTCCTAGAGTGACGGCCCCCTCCTCTGCAAGGAATGTGCCCATCAGAGGAGCTGAAGCAGGGGCCCGTGGAAACCTGGGAGGTCAGGATCGCTGGGGAAGATAATGGGACAGAGAAGGTCCTCAGGAAAGGAAAGGAAACAGGATCTCAGCCCAGGTCCTGCAGCCCAGCTGGTGGGAGGGCTGCAGTCGAAGGGGAGAGAACTTGCCAGAAACAGAGCATTAGCGAATAAGGTTGAGCGCCCCTGGTCGGCGGTCTCCGGGGGAAAAGTGTGACTGAAGCTGGTGGCCAAGGGGATCTCCCAGAGCGGTGGTGAGCTGGGCCCACGTGGGAGGTGACAGGGCGGCACACGGCCATCATGGAGCCAAGCGCACTTCCTACAAAGCACGGTGGCACAGCAAGACCACTGTCAGGGTTGGGGGGGGGGGGCAGGCACACGTGTCTCCGCACGGTGGGCGAGGACACATCAACCCTGCCGCTCAACACAGGGGATCCGTCTTCGGTCTGTCTGTCTGTCCTAATCACGCCGTCTCATGCCACCGCATCAGCTAAGAAAGCGTGTCTCCACAGGACAGGGGCACTTCTAGACTGCCTCTCTGCCGCAGAGCCTTCCGGCCCCAACTCACTCCCCGTGGGACCTGTGGCAAGTCAACCCTGCATCTCGGCTTCCCTCGCTGAGAAAGGGGAGCCGCCAATTATGTTAAGGACTGACGGGGTTAAATGACGGGACGCACGTCGAAACCAATTCTTGACCTCAGCTGGTCTGGAATGTGCCACTCAAACGGGGCGACCCTGAGTGCTGGCCACACGGATGGGAGGTGCAAAAGAGAAGAGATGGGGGGGGGCTCACATCCCGGACGCAGCCTGTGTGCAGAGGGGGGCGAAGGCGGGAAGGCGGGTCCCCGAGCCCTCGTCTTGCTTCACTGCTGACAAAGAACACGACAGCCGACCAGTCAATTAAATGAGCCAGGTGTCCCCCCCTCCGCCCCAACTCCAGCACTGCACCAACATGGGGGAATGTGTGTCCTTCTGAGCTGTATACCTGGAGTTTGGACAACACACCCTTTCAGAAACTGACGATGCCCGGGCGGAAGAGAACCCCCACGCGGCTCAGCCGTGCTGGTGCTGGGCCCTGGCAGGCCACCGTCTGCAGGACCTCCTGACCAACAGATCGACAGAACGATGTCTGGACGTCCCAGCAGACCAGCCTTGTGGTCCTCAGCATGAGGTCCGTCTACAGCAGTGGGCAACGGCCTCAAGAAAGGGCTCTTCTGGAACTTGGAAAATGAACTCTGTCGCCTGGGAACATGGGGACACGAGCTTCATCGCAGACGCTCTGAACGCAGAGCTCTGAAAAGCTTAACCACAACCACCGAAGACCCGGCCAGACATGGACAGTAACCGTGGCCATAAAGGACCCTGGGGACTACGGAAGAGCCAAGAGGTAAGTGCTCAGATCCAATTAACTACCCGTGAGGAGCAGCACGGGTGCAGGGCAGTCAAGAAGGGGGCAGAACAGACGGTAAATGTTATAGCACAGGGTCCAGCCTGTGCAGTAAGACACGAACCAAAATACAGTGGCTGCTCATCGGCGGGAGATTAGATCCCACTCGCGGGACGAGGTGAAGGCTGCGGATGCGTCCTCAGGCTGGCACATGACCCTCCTGATCAACGCCGCCCGCGAGGCCAGAGCGCTTATCAAAGGACAGAATACGAAACAAGTCCTTTCCCGCGTGGTCTGAACGTCGCCCGCACGCTGCTGTCGCCATCCAGAAGGCCGTCCCGGTGCCCTGGGTGCCATCCCGGGGAAGCCGGCTGGGAAAACTGTACCTGCCTCTTCCGGTAGGTCAGCGAGGCCCCAGAGACGGTCCTGAGCGGGCTCTGCCGGCACCCTCTCCCTCCTCGCCTTTCGTCTTGGCCCCAACCGTCAAAGGACAGACTCATGGCGGCAGTCTCCCTCTGTGACTCCTTCTAACCTTCTAACTCTTTATGCCGGAATGTTCTACGGCAGGCCCAGGCTGTCTCGAGCACTGAGCTCTTGCGACTGCGCTCCAGGACCCAACTCTCCAGTGGCTCCTTTTTCTCTTCAAATCTTCTCTCCGGCAGTGGGGCCAATAATATATCCTGCGATACTTAATTCGTTCTTACACAATCCCCACCCCCAGCCCCAACGGGCTTGCACTACACCTTTTAGACAAGTATCTGGTCCAAAAGAAGCCACAGGAGAAAACACCTGTCAGGATGAACGTGTGATTGGGTATGTTCAAGCAAGGTGGCGAGAGCTCCTTAGTGAGAGCTCCTTAGCTCGTTAGTGAATTCCAGCTCCTCATTAAATGCTATATAAAATTCAGCAGTTCACAGACAGACCTGAAAGCCTTATATGAGAAATTCTGCAGCCGAAGCCAGTGTTGTGGCTATAAAACATACGAGAGCCCACATGTACTCGCAGCCGTGGCTTCTAGAGCAACAAGGTTTACTCAAATGTCACGTGAGTCTAAGTCACGGCGACGGTCCATCTGGCTGCTGCGATGCGTCCCGACCGGCCCCGCGTCCACTCTATGCTGTGGCCGGAGCGACTTTTTTTTTTTTTTTTAATTTTTTTTTTTTCAACGTTTATTTATTTTTGGGACAGAGAGAGACAGAGCATGAATGGGGGAGGGGCAGAGAGAGAGGGAGACACAGAATCGGAAACAGGCTCCAGGCTCTGATCAGCCCAGAGCCTGAAGCGGGGCTCGAACTCACGGACCGCGAGATCGTGACCTGGCTGAAGTCGGACGCTTAACCGACTGCGCCACCCAGGCGCCCCTCGGAGCGACTCCTTTATGACGTGACCCGTTCGCGTCATTCTCCTCTGACGACCTGTCACCACACTCAGAACAGCATCCTGTTTATCCGTGGCCCACAACGTCCCCGCTCGCCCACCATCCACACCCGGCTGACCGTCTGAGTCGCGGCTTCCTCTCAGCTCAGTGGGCCGCACGCGCCCTGAGCTGCTGCTCCAGTGAGCCCGGGGGCCGCTGCACCTGTTGCGTCTCCTGTGTGCACGGCTCCTGCCCCCAACACCGCAGGGTGTTCCCCTCACTTGGGTTCAGGTGTCTGCTCAACTGACTTTTCTTTTTTTTCACTATTTTATTTATTTTAGAGAGACAGAGAGAGTGAGTGAGCATGAGCAGGGGAGGGGCAGAGAGAGAGGGAGACACAGAATCCCAAGCAGGCTCCCGGCTCCGAGCCGTCGGCACAGAGCCCGACGCGGGGCTCGAACTCCCGAACCGCGAGATCATGACCTGGGCAGAAGTCGGACGTTCAACCGACTGAGCCCCCAGGAGCCCCTAAACTGACTTTTCTAATCACCGTATCTAAATCGTCATCCCCTTGCTAACCCGTTACAGTGCTTTCTTTATTTTCCTCCATTTCCCTCAACGCTACCTGGAATCACGTATTCATTTGCTCACTGCCTGCTTCCCGCTGGCCACAATACAAGCTCGGCGAGGACACCGGGGCCTCTGCTGCAGCCTCAGGGTCTGTGACAGTGCCTGGCACCTAACAGGCTGCTCAGTAAAGACAAGCTGAGGGAACAAATGAACTTTAAATGAGCACTTTCTGTGTGTCACTCTCCGTACCCGGCAGCGGGGCCTAAAGATGAGTGACAAGTGGGACCGAGGCCTCTCCCTCAGGGACTTAAAACCCGGCAGCGAGGGAGACCACCCGCAACGAGGAGAAAGCACTGGGACGGGGGCATGGAGCGTTCCCAGGAAACTGGAGCGGGGTAGTCAGAGATGAGGCAGGACAGACTGGGACCAGACCCTGAAGGACCCCGAACTGAGGAACTAGGCCTCCCTTTGAGGACCCACCACACATCACTAGGCAGCAACAGAAAGACGTACAGAACCTGAAGTCAGACTCGCCAGAATGCAGTGGCTGTCTGTGCGACGCAAGTCGACACGCTACAGGCTTCTAGGCAAATCCACGACACGCCGTAGGCTTCTAGACAATGCCGCTGCCCACGCACGCGGAGGACCTGAAGAAAAAGGTGGTGACTTGGTTTGGGACAAGTTGAGTTTGTGGCACCTGAGGATGCCGCTCTAAGCCACAAGCATTTCTCTGGGGGTTGGGAGACCCTTGACTGACTGGGAAAGTCTACCATCCTGCTCCTTGACCTTCTGCTCTGTCGGGGGCTCACAAGGTCCCGGGGGCTCAGCTACACGTATCACACACAGGCACCACCGTGTTAGCTGGGATTCAACCACGCGTGAGGAACCCTTACCGCATCTGTCAGGGGTGACATGTTCTCTGTCCTGCTTTCTTAAAACAAGGGATACCTGTTGCAGGCAAGTCTGACACAAATGCAGAGATTTCCAGGGAGTTTTTCCTAGTCAATGGCTTCAAAGTCCAATTCTAAATGGGAGACGACATTATGCACGATTTTAAAGATGAAAAAGTTCCATGGCACAAAAACAAGACACTCAGATCAATGGAATGGAATACGGAACCCAGCAATGGACCCACAAACATATGGCCAACTAACCTTTCACAAAGCAGGAAAGAATATCCAATGGAATAAAGACCATCTCTTCAGCAAGTGGTGCTGGGAAAACTGGACAGCGACATGCAGAAAAATGAACCCGGACCACTTTCTTACCCCATACACAAAAATAAACTCAAAATGGATGAAAGCCCTCAATGTAAGACAGGAAGCCATCAACATCCTTAAGGAGAAAGCAGGCAAAAACCCCTTTGATCTTGGCCCCAGCAACTTCTTACTCAACAGGTCTCCGTAGGCAAGGGAAACAAAAGCAAAAATCAACTATTGGGACCTCATCAAAATAAAAAGCTTCTGCACAGCAAAGGAAACCATCAGTAAAACCAAAAGGCATCCGATGGAATGGGAGAAGATATTTGCAAATGACAGATCAGATACAGGGTTAGTATCCAAAATCTATAAAGAACTTACCAAACTCAACACCCTAAAAACAAATAATCCAGTGAAGACATGGGCAAAAGACATGAGTAGACACTTCTCCAAAGAAGATATCCAGGTGGCCAACCGGCACATGAAAAAATGCTCAACATCACTCATCGTCAGGGAAATACAAATCAAAACCACAATGAGATACTGCCCCAAACCTGTCAGAATAGCTAAGATTAACAACTCAGGCAACAACGGATGTTGGCCAGGATGTGGAGAAAGAGGAACCCTTTTGCACTGCTATGGGAGTGCAAGCTGGTGCAGCCACTCTGGAAAACAGTGTGGAGGTTCCTCAAAAAATTGAAAATAGAGCTACCCTACAACCCAGCAATTGCACTACTAGGCATTTATCCAAGGGACACAGATGTGCTATTTTGAAGGGACACAAGCGCCCCATGTTTATAGCAGCACTATTGACAACAGACAAAGTATGGAAAGAGCCCAAATGTCCATCAACGAATGGATACAGAAAATGTGGTATGTATGTATGTATGTATGTATGTGTACACACACACACACACACACACACACACACACACACAAATGGAGTATTACTCGGCAATCAAAAAGAATGAAATCTTGCCATTTGCAACTGCGTGGATGGAACTGGAGGGTATTATCCCAAGTGAAATTAGTCAGAGAAAGACAAATATCATATGACTTCACTCATATGAAGAATTTAAGATACTAAACAGATGAACACAAGGGAAGGGAAGCAAAAATAATATAAAAACAGGGAGGGGGACAAAACAATAGAGACTCTTAAATATGGAGAACAAACTGAGGGTTACAGGAGGGGTTGTGGGAAGGGGGATGGGCTAAACAGGTAAGGGGCACTAAGGAATCTATTCCTGAAATCACTGTTGCACTATATGCTAACTAACTTGGATGTAAATTAATAAATAAATAAGTAAATAAGCAAAGAAAAAAAAAAGGAGAAAAAGTTTCGAAGGACGGGCACTATTATCTTCCGCTTAGCGATGTCACGGAAATCCCACGCGAATATACGTATATACAAACACACGTACATACAAACCTGAGGGGGACGTGTTAAGGAGGCAAAAAAATATTTTAAGTAAAAAACTACTTAAGTTAAACTTCTGTTTAACAGTAAAGGACACCCACAGGCGACAGAAGGGCAGCATGCGTCTCAGTGTCAATATCGTGTCAAGGTTTGCACCTCACGCGTCCTGCCGATGGGCTTGTGATCACGGGGTGTGGCCCAAATTTTAGTGATGTTACCTCTCAGTGAATCAATCATCCTCCATGGCTTCAGCCTCTGATCCTTCCCTGAGGAGTGGAAGATACAGAAGCAGGAAGGAACAGGCTGATGCCTTGAAGGGCTCCGAGACTTTTTTTTCTTTTTAAATCTTTATTTTTGAGAGAGAGAGACCATGAGTGGGGGAGGGCAGAGAGAAAGGGAAACACAGAATCCGAAGCAGGCTCCAGGCTCCGAGCTGTCAGCACAGAGCCCGAAGCGGGGCTCGAACCCACGAACTGTGAGTTCATGACCTGAGCTGAAGTCAATGCTTAACCAACTGAGCCACCCAGGCACCCCAGTATTTTGGTTTCTAAACGTAAACTTTTTTGTTGAAGTGTAGCATAAATAGATAAAGCGAAGTGCTCAAGTTATAACTATAGCTTGATGCATTTTCACAAAGACAGCACCCTGTTGAGACCAGCTCTCATGTGTCCTAATTACTTTTACTTCTTTTTAAGTACCTTTTTTTTTTAATGTTTATTTGTTTTTGATAGATAGATAGAGCATGAGCAGGGGAGGGGCCGAGAGATGGAGAGACACAGAATCCGAAGCAGGCTCCAGGCTCCGAGCTGTCAGCACAGAGCCCGATGCGGGGCTCGAACCCACGAATTGTGAGTTCATGACCTGAGCCGAAGTCGGATGCCCAATGACTGAGCCCCCCAGGCGCCCGGAAGGGCTTGGACACTCTGAAAGTCAAATGCCTTGTGGGAATGACTGGCTGAACGGGCCTCACTCCTGGGAGCTGTGTAAAATGTGCTCTTAGGCGGCAAACCCCTTGCACATTGGGGACACCGGGCAAGAATCGGGAGAGTCGAGCACAAACAGAGTGACAAGTTAGCTCTGTTACATAGAACGTTCCAGAACCAGAAGGATCCGCTTCCCTAACACACTGGATAAATAAAACCGCTGCCCCACAAGAGCCACACACCGGAAACAAGGGGGCTCTCGGACTCTACAGAACGTTTTCCTCTTCCTCCTGCGGGCCAGGGGAAGGGAGCCGGTTCATTCCCAACCGCTCCATCGCTCTCCCTGCCTCCTACGCACCCGCTGTGCCACACACGCTCAGGAGAGGCCTCCCGAGGAAGGACACGGAGAGCAGGACAGGGGCTGGACTGTCACGACAACAGCCGGCCTCCCTCAGCTGCCCACATGGAATCTTGAGAGAAGACTTCAGAGAATCTTTACTTGGATGTGTTCCGGACAAAAAAATGCTCTGCAGCTAACAGTGTTTAAACATAACTGGCCCATTCAATAATGTCAGAAACAGGGGTGCCCAGTGGGGGGGGGGGGGCCAGTCGGTGAAGCGTCCAACTTCGGCTCAGATCGCGATCCAGCAGTTGATGAGCTCGAGCCCCGCGCCGGGCTCTGCACTAAGGGGGGCCAGCCTCCTTGCGGTTGTCTCTCTGTCTCTCTCCGTTCCCTCCCCACGTGCTCTCCCTCTCGAAAATAAACAGACTTAAAAAAAAAAAAAAAAAAAAGGAACCATGTTAGAAACGAATAAAACACAGTTGCAGGATAACAGAAACTCTCTAGACTAGGAGGCCCTTAATTTATCCGTGAGGAAAACAAAGCTCTGGAGACTTAGAGACTCCCCCACAACATCCAGCATGTGGGGGCTCACTGGGGGCTTGGCACCCACAGATCCGCAGCTGCTGAGAAAGTTAAGTACACAAGGGACCACAGCAGTGGCAGGAAGTACCAGGAAAACATAGAATCAGAAAGCTTCAAGAAAAACAGGTGTGACAAGTCCCAGCCCAGAGGAATGTAAATAGCAACACACTTTGCAGAAATGAGCCCTATGGTTGGGACACGTCCCAGAACAAGAGCACAGTATCGAAAAGGCACGGTCCTAAAAAAAATTAATTGACTAGTTAAAAAGTAGTTAAATAAAAGTGAAAGATTGGAACTTGTACACAGTGTTGACTGATCTGCAGGGTTTCATTCTGGGGCAGTAAATCATTTACTTGCATGTGCGAGTTTTTACGAAAAACCAGCAAACAAACTCAGGGTAAACAAAATAACAAAGATCAGACAAAACCCAGAAATCCTACTGGCATTTTCTTCTCATGGGCTTTTGCGTCAAAAGCAGATGTGAAGTCTGGCAGCTGAAAAAAAACGCATTAAGTAAATTCGCAGCAGCTCACATTTCTAGAGCCTCTGCTGCTTACTCAGCCCATTACAACGAAGCGAACGAAAGTCTTCCGCCAAATCAAATGCAGCCCAGACCACGGTTTGTATTTCAAACCCAGTTTACTGTGGAAGTGCCAGGCCAACCCCAAAGTCGGCACCGGCCACTTAAACAACTTCCCTTATAAAGGGGTAAGGCCCTTCTTTCCCGGCACGCGGTGGGGAACTGCGTTCGCTTCCACGGGCAGATACAGAATTTATAAGAAATGCTATCTTTACATAAGAATTGATAAGAAAACATACCAGGAAAAAAACTCATCATTTCTTGGATAGAAGTTCAGCACAGGCTCTGTCTGCACTTGGTTGCCTTGATTTCAGATGATCTCCTTAACTGAACTCAACCACACTGGGGGTCATGAAACGCAGTCCGCTGGACACAGTCGCAAATGGGTTCCCAGCTCCCACGCATGCAACACGAAAACGTTCCACTAATGGAAAAGCCAGACACCGACGATGGGGGCAAGGTGGGTTTTGTGGGCCCGGGGAACCAGCTCGCCCGAGGGGTCTGTACTGAGTGCACAGCCTAGGACACGAAAGCCACCTGGCACCCAGCGGCAACCAAAAGGAGGTGCCTGTGCAAGCTCCTGAGAAGCCTCAGTGGAACAGCCCCACGTGACTGTAAGTGCTGTGAATTCTGGACGGTGGAAAGCCGTGTGCGGGTTCACGCACAGTCATTTCCCAAGGGTGCCGTCTTCCCAACAGCCCAGGCCACCCTGGAACGGCTGTCCTGTGTTCTGGGTGCGAGACGTCCTTAAACCCCTACTGCTGAGGGTCTGCGTGTCTGACCCTGCGTGGGAAAAGCCACGCAGCCGTCACGGCACACGGGTCAGTCAACGATTTATTTGGGGGGTTAATGGCACCAATGCTGGGTGGCTCCTCCGTGATGCAGGAGCCTGTGCCCTCCGGAGGGGTCCAAGGGTTTTCTCCTGCTGAGCGTCACTGCCCAATAACCCGCACCAGACGCCTGCCCCCCGGACCGCTCCCCCACCCACTCCAATCGCCGCGGCCCAGAGCTTTCGCTTCCCACTTACTTGTATTTTAAGAGCAGCCACTGAATTAACCAGAGTCCTACGAGGATCATGCCGTTAATCTCACAGATAGAAAAGGCCCACTGCACGCGGTTAAAATGGTCAAAAAACGTGTCCGGTAGCGGGGGCTGCACCTCCTTGGGAGGCACTCGCTCGTGGACGACCGAGATCATCACCGTGGTGAGGACGAAGCAGGACAGCGCGTACAGGAAGGCCAGGCAGGTCTTGCCCCACTCCATGGGGTACTGGGAGCGCTCGGGCTCGGGCATGGGGATCTTGATCATCTCCTTCCGGTAGCCGTTAGGCACCCCGTTGGGCGTGGCCTGGAGGCCGGGGCCGGCCGCGCCTGCGCCCAGGTGCCCGTTGGCGTGGCCGTTCTTGTGCGCCTCCATGTGCTGCTCCACCTTCAGGGTCTCGATCATGTCCAGGAGCCGCTGCCCGCTGTCGGCTGACACGCGGCACAGGGGCGGCCGCGTGAAGTCCTCCCGGGTCAGGCCGATCAGGTCCCGGCCCGTGAAGTGTTCCAGGGGCTCACAGTACTCGGGCATGGCGTGCTCCAGCAGCCAGTCTGCCACCTTCCTGGGGGACCAGTGCGCCACCTCCTTCATGGTCCCGGCGGGCGGGGGTCAGCGGTCCCGCGGCGGCGCGCCCATGCTGCCCGGCCTCATGCCGGGGACGTGCGAGGCCAGACGCGCGGAGCCGCTCCCGCAGCCCGCACGCAGCTCTCCGGGGCTCTGGGCGCCCGAGCGCGCTCACCTCATGGTGCACCGGGGGTCTTCCTTCTGCGGAGGCAAGAGACACAGTCAGGAGGGGGCCGCACGTCAGTCCCTGGGGGCGCGCCCTGAGAACCGGCCACCGGGGGAAGGCACAGCGCACGCCCCGAGAACCGGCTACCGGGGAAGGTGCCCCGCGCACTTGGAGAACCACCTGCCGGGGAAGTTGCAACTGGCTGCACCCGGAGAACCACCTGCCGGGGAGGGCGCAGCTGGCCGCAGGGCCTGGTCCAGGGTCTCCCTGGCCCATCGTTCCTGAAGGAGCATTAGATTAGACCCGGACAGATACCGAAGAATGTTCTCTAAGCCAGCATCCAACAGTGCTCCGGATATGCCTCGGTATAGGTTGGGGATTCCCTCTGTGCTTACTGCCTACTTTCTGAGATAATCTGAAATAACGCGGCGAAGTGGCCGAATCTACCAAACTACCTGGTGGAGAAATGTCTTCAAACGTACATAAGCCACTGCAACGTCACAGAGACACAAGAGAATCACAGAAATGCTGAGCTTCGAGAGCATCTGGTCCAACAACTGCAGAGTCCTACACGCAAAAAAACACCAAAGAATCCCTTTTTCCAAATGTGGGGTCATTTTCTACTCTACTCTCAGCTGGTTTTCTTTGTTCAGCATGTATCAGTGTTGTAACAATCACTTAAAATCCAAAACAACACGTTCGAAGTAAAGACTGCGTTCTGGAACAAACGATCGTGGTTAGCGAAATAACGGCGGTCGGCGGAAGACCAAGCATAATTTGAGTCAACAGCGCCTTCATCTGTGAAACGAACAGTCAAGTATCCCCTTGAAAAGTCATATGTAATTGGAGCACTAAAAGGGGTCTGGAGATCCCATATCCTTTTTTTCTCTTTCTCAAGTTTTCTATCCTATCCAATAGCTAATGTCTACTTTCCCTCACCATGGAAACACCCTGTCCAAGAGCTGCCTAACTTTTGTTTCTCAAAAGGTGAATGTGGTGCTAACTACAAAACAACAACAACAACAACAACAACAACAACAACAAAACCAAACAAAAAAACGTGCACAGATTAATAGGTTTAATGGCTAGAAATGGGTCATGACCGTGTTTCCCGAGTATGCTTCGTAGAATCATAACCTGACAAAATGCTCTGCGCTTTAGAAATCATCCAAATGAAGTCTAGGAAGTGCACGTCCTCTCCGAGGGCCAGCACTATGCATTGGTGGTTGGGACTGTGCAGGAGTTAGAGGCTCCAGGAAATTGTCCGGGACCAAAACCGGGTTACCACGATTCCTCGAACTGACTTCACTGAGGCTTGCTCGCTCCCCACCACTTTTCTTCCCCAGCGATCCCTGTCAATCCCCCCAGGAGCACATTGGTAACGGCACAAACAAGACCCAAATTCAGGTCTTCAATTCCAAAGTCCAAACTCGTCTCTACCGTACCCTGAATCAGAGTCTGGAATCAAGGTGGACAGCCATCCACTCCCAGGTTCTCCACCCCCGTAACAACCAATCAAACGGCAGCACAGCTCAGGATATTCCAGACCTTGCAAAAACACTGGGTGCTCTCTCTTCTGGGCATCCACGTTGCTGTTCCACCGGCCTGTGGCAAGTGTCTGTCTGCACTTCACCCACGAGACCACGAGTGAGGGCGGGAGGGCTGCCATCTTGAACATCCACATACTCACCGTGCAAGGGCTGGGAGGTGCTCACTCGACCTCTGCTCAGTACCTCAGGGCATGCCCCTTACATCTATCGGCATGTAGACGGGGTCGTGGAAAGTAAGACCTACGGACATTGCCACTGACGCTGCAAACCGCTTGAAAACCACTTGGATGGCCAAGGAGGACGCGGTGGGCGTTCTTCAGAGGGAAACACGAAACCAAAGTGGACCTCTGGCCATTTGAAAAGCACTAGAGAAGAGCGTCAGTCGTCGCCAGTCCTGCCCGGTGACGAGAAGACACAAGCCACAGGGGAGTCCTGCCGGAAGGTCCTACAGGAAAGGGGAACTCGCCAGATACTCCCCGGCAGACTTACGGTACGAGGCAAGGGGGCCTTCTGCGCGTGGGAGTGGCTACAAGAACTCTAGAGAAGAAATCCTGGTGGAAAGTTCAGGCCCAAAGGAATGAAAGGGCTTTTCGTGTGGCTTCCTCATTTCCCTTGCCGGAGGTGGGAAGCTGGCCAGAGGGGAACCCGCGGGGGACCGCAGAGACCAGACCGTGCCAACTCGTGATTTCACTTCTTTCTGATGAGGAAATTGTCTGATAATCTCCTCCTAAGGCTTAATAACCTTTAAAACAGGAAAACAGCCCAAGGTAGGAGACAATAGAGGCCGTCAGACACGCTCGCAGATGGAGGAGCACGGATGTCACAAAAGTGAGTCCCATCAGCAGTTTGACAGCCACAGGAACTCTCAAGACGCAGCAAGACACAGAGACGGCTCCCCTGGTAAGAGGACAACAACGCTGTCCCCTCCCCGAGGCCGTCCCGGCGCTCACCCCCAGCGCGCACACCCCGCCATCGACTCCGCTCCAACAAGTCCGAGGTCTTCTTCCCTTGGTCCTTCAGGTCCTTCCCAATCCCATCCCCATCCCTGAATCCCGACCGCGCCGATACCTGCGACCACGTGATGTAACCGGCTCGTGTGCCCACAAAGACGGCCACCTATGTGAGTCGGGGAGCCGGGAGTCGGGCCCCTGCTTGGCTACATCCCTTCCTGACAAAGTCCTGAACCCTCGCCGGGCCTCAGTTTCCTCTGGAAAATAGGATTAACGACAACCTTGCCCACCTTCCCTGGGGCTGCTCCTGCTCTGAGGACCTCATGGGGAAAAAGGAATGAAAGCTACTGGTTACGCCAAGAAACAGGTCTTGTTCTTCTGGTAATGTCCTGCTTGCTTTCTGACACCCGACTGGGCCCCCGGTGACATTTCATAAATAGGGACTGAAGCTGCCACCTCCAAATGGCATTTTTAAAGCCCAATCATTCTGACACACGAGTTCAAACAGCCTTCCAAATTTCCCCAGAAAAGAAACCTTTGTTTTTCAAGCAAGCTTTGAAGCTTGAAAATAAAGGCCTGGATGCTATTTTCTTGCAGACGATTTTAAGATTACGTAAAAGGGGAAAAGAAAATTCCATGGAAGCAACTGCCGGGCGTACTCGATACCTCAAAGGTCACTGCCCAAAGGTGAGGACTTACTCAGACACCCCAGGGTCCAGCCGCGGGAGACAAAGTGGCTGGCCTCACACGCTCACTTTTTTTTTTTTTTTTTTTAATGTTTATTTTTGAGAGAGAGACGGAGTGTGAGTGGGGGCGGGGCAGAGAGAGAGGGAGACGCAGAATCCGAAGCAGACTCCAGGCTCCGAGCTGTCCACACAGAGCCTAGTGCGGGGCTCGAACCCACAAGCCATGAGATCATGACCTGAGCCAACGCTGAGCCCATGCGTAACCGACTGAGCCACCCAGACACCCCACATGCGCACTTTAGGATAGGACAGCACAGGACAGGACAGGATAGGACAGGATAGGATAGGGTGCAGTGTTTCTGAGAAGTGTTTTCCCATCTAGACCCAGAAGACTGCATGTTGGGCTGAGCTCCGAAAACAACTACTACCCCCGTCCAGAAAAGTCGCCCCGAATCCATTACGCGGAGGATGTTCAGAAATAACGCAGAGCTCAACGCATTAGACTGGGTACTCAGAATTCCAAAGTAAAAAGAGAATAAAACCTGGACATAAACTCGGTATATCCCAAAATACTGGAAGATGAGAGAGGGAAGAGGTGCCGGGACGCTCGTTCATGGGCAATTTTCGGACGGAAGTAAACCAGAGTCCAGGGGGCGGTGATGTGTCTAAACTCTCCTGCAGAAGACCAGAGCTAGTCTGCAGCGAGACCGAACCCAACATGCGTCCCGGGCCCCCCGCTGCAGGTACTCGACGACCTCACGGATGTGAACACGTGTGAGGGGCAGGCTAAGAGTCTATAAACCAAAATCATGGAGTCCTACAGGACTGAGGGCAGGAACAACCCCTCCTACTCATCACGGATCCTATACCCAGCAGGTTTCTCTCAGACCCAGACTAAATGAAAAAGAAATCTGCTAACACAATCCGGCTCCCATTCTTACAGTAGATATTTTAGGCTTTAAAATTATAAAAGCCATCAGATAGTGTGCCACAACACACTATAAACTATTTGTACTTCATTATCAAGGCCACCTCTCTACAACCAGACAAATATGTTAAAGCAATTAGCCTGGTAATGAAAACAAAACATTAACCAAACAAAAGAACTAAGTCATTTATGAGTATGTGGTTTATCTCTGCTCAAAAAGAATCTACTATATTATCTTATTGTCTGGTATTGTCGAGAAATAAGACATCGTTGTGTTCACAAAAAGCTACAATATGAATTAAACAATGAACACAAGTTTTCAAGAAAGATTGCATAACGCAGTGCACAACAATTGCTCAGAAAATCTAAGTTTTTAAATTTTTTAATGTTTTTTCATTTTTTTGAGAGAGAGGAAGACAGAGAACGAGTGGGGGAGGGGCAGAGAGAGGGGGAGACACAGAATCCGAAGCAGGTTCCAGGTTCTGAGTTATCAGCACAGGGCCCGACGCAGGGCTTGAACCCACGAACCGTGACATCGTGACCTGAGCCAAAGTCAGACACTCAACCGACTGAGCCACCCAGGTACCCCTGAATTGAATTTTTACAGTTTTTTTAAGGCATGGAGGGCCCAAGATTGAACGAACATAGCTGCCCTGACAGCGAAGAAAGTACAGCAAAGTTCCAGATGTTTCTGAATGCTAACGATGGCAAATCACAGTAGCAAGCAGTGCATGCATGATTAATCTTATAAGCATATAGTGAGCTAAATTCTTTCTGCTTCCTGCATCAAATGTTTAAAAGCAAAAGCAAAAGTAACACGGGCTCTATATGAATTTTGCTCTACTAGCTCAAATAATCAACTTTGTGCGAGACCACAATTTGGTGAGTGTGTAATAGCTCAGACTTTTGACACAAACCTACCTGTGGGTGCCTTGTTAAAGAGCAACACTAATTAAGAATCAACATTACAGTCTTGAAACACATGAACTGCCTTTTTGTAAACACTACAAGTCCAGATAAAAGTCTTTACGTCCTTAGAACTTTCCATAAAAGGCAACAATAACCTAACGGACCTTTTATTTATTTATTTATTTATTTATTTATTTATTTATTTTTTCAATATATGAAATTTATTGTCAAATTGGTTTCCATACACCCAGTGCTCATCCCAAAAGGTGCCCTCCTCGATACCCATCACCCACCCTCCCCTCCCTCCCACCCCCCCAACGGACCTTTTAGAGCAGCACAGGCCAGGCCCTCTGCAATACTCAAGAGACAGGTGTCCAATTCTCTCACTCAGTGTGGAGAACTCCTGAATGCTTTTCTCCAATCTAATCAGCTATAGTTTTTTTTTTTTTGTTTTGTTTTGTTTTTTGTTTTTTGCTGTTTAACACATAAAGAGCTAATCTACAGAGGCAAAATTCTTACAACCGTACTTATCCGAAGGAAAAAAATGGTTAGGGTAACAACTGTATCGCTTCTGCTGAAGGACCTACATGTTTACTTCAGTCTAGAGCAGAAGAAATTTTACATCACTTTGGATGCCTTAACCTTCAAACCGTCCTTTACTATAGATTGCTGTTACACGCACGGTTCAAAACTCCAGTGTCAAACTCTGACTGGCAAACGAAATCTCCCCTCAGGCTCCTTGAACTAAGTGCACGCTGCCTGATTTTGCTTAGAGACGAGAAGAAAGGGCCTGTGGCCCAGTTAGGCTGCTAGGAGAGCCTCAGGTGGGGACACCCTTCCCTCGCCTCCACACCTTGTCTATTTCAGGAAGTCCGATACTTAGATTTCACCAGATTGGAAACGAGTTCTTTCTCAGCAGTTGCCCTAGAACAACCCACCGACAGCCTCCCTTTAAACGGCCCCTCCCAAAGGGACCCATTCTGGTGTCTCAGTCCCCAGTGCTCCAGAGGGAAGGAGATGATTCTTGGCTGACAAGAGCAGGACAGTGACATCATGACAAGAAACGGGCCAAATCAACTGGATACGCTGTTCCACGGTTGTGGCTGTTCTCTGATGGTATGAAATACACGCGTGTCATCCATTTTCAGGGGAGCCCCCCCCCCCCCGCCAGCAAGAGGAGCTCATGTGAGTAATTCCAGGGCCGAACAGAAACATTCAGCAGCCAGAAAATTCAAAGAATCACTTACTGTGGCAAAAATTAAAAACCACCTAAGAGTTCTACAGGGAGAATTAAATATAGCATCATACAACAGAATACTAATTAAGCCTCCGCTAAAGACCGGACGATGTTTCTATAGCTGTAGTGATACACACACGCAGATTTGTCAAACAGGTTACAAAAGACAATGAAGCCATTTTTGTGACCATACATGTATCACAACTATCCACAGAAAGGAAGTCGAGAGGCACGTGGCTGGCTCAGTTGGTTAAGTGACCGACTTTGGCTCAGGTCATGATCTCGCGGTTTGTGAGTTCGAGCCCCACGTTGGGCTCTGTGCTGACAGCTCAGAACCTGGAGCCTGCCTCTGATTCTTGTCTCCCTCTCTCTCTCTGCACCTTCCCTGCTCACACTTTGTCTCTCTCTCTCACTCTTTCTCTCTCTCTCAAAAATAAACATTAAAAAAAAAGAAGTCTAGAAGGTACATGTCAGCTTCTGTTACCTTTGGATGTTGAAATTGTAAACGAAGTTTCTGCTTAATTTTTTTTCACTCTCTTCTAATTTCTCTGATACATGTTACTTCTGTTTAGAGAAGGGTTGTTTTTCCTTCAAGCATATTGTTTTTAAACATGGAGGCTACACTGTAAAATTAAAAATACATGCTTCCTACATTAGCTTTCTTTCAAAATCAGAAGCAGGCTTGCAGATTTCTCCAAATAAGTGGATTCTTTGCCTCCTGTGTATAACTGGGTTCCCGAGTCCTCCTATTTCCAAAAGAGAACGGTCCCAGGATATGAGCCGAACCATCAACAAAGATAAAGCTCAGATCCGAACCTAAGTGCATAAAGAAGTTCTGGTCTCAGAGATTTCCCATCATTCCAGAGAGAAAACAATGACAAACCATCAGAATTACCACTGTTCTGTCATCCAGGCTTTCAATACCCGTCCATCCAGCTACCTACTGACTGTCTGAAACCCTGCCTTATTGTCATTTCAGGAAGGAAAACCATGCACGTCTCCAGTGACAGCTAATCACTGCAGTTTCCCCTGGGGTTTCATTGTCAGAACCCAATTACCAAACTCTGAAGATGATCAGTTCCACCCAACTGATAAGCTGCCCAAGTCTGAAACCAGCAGGACTATTATACTTACTTACTGACTTTATTTATTTATTTCTTTACTTATTTATTTATTTATTATTTTTGAGAGAGACAGAGAGAGACAGACAGACAGGGAGACAGAACAAACACATGAGTGGGGAAGGGGCAGAGGGGGGTTGGGGGGGGAAGAGGATCCAAAGCGGGGTCTGTGCTGATAGCACAGAGCCCGACGTGGGGCTCGGACTCACGAACTGTGAGATCATGACCTGAGCTGAAGTAGGACGCTTAACCGACGGGAACCACCCAGGCGACCCCAGCAGGAATATTTAATATTCATCTGGATAATCCGTGGTCCTACAGACCTAATCCGGGGTCCTACAGACCCCTGTAGCAGCACTCAAGGCATGCTGGGAAATAATCAGGGTCTCCAAGTTGCACGGCTCTCACGTCCAGCTGAGGTGCGCGGTGGTCGCATCTGGCCCAAGAAGCCGGGGAAAGGCTCCCCTCTCCTTACCTCTGTTTGCTTCCACTTTGGTTTCTGCCTGTGGTCTAACTCCACGGCAGCCACCGCCATGCTGCCGTCAGACGGGCCTCTGTGGTGTGCAGGGCGATCTCCTCACTGGACGCTGGAGGCCTCTGGGGGCTCCTACAGCTGCCTGGACGATGTTCACATTCCTGAGCCTCCACCATGGCCTTCCACGACACAGCCTGTGTCTCCACCTGACGGCCTTTCCCTACAGGCAGAGGACGGGGGCTACACCCATGCTCACGTGGGTAGGGAAGATACGAGCCAGCACAGCAGCCCAGAGGGATGCCAGCCTTGGACCCTAATGGCCAGGGGCTGGGGTTTCCAGACCCAAGCGTGGGCAGACGACACGGCCTGAGGCCAGATCCAGGCAGGCAAATGGAACTAAGACTGAACTAAGACCCTTGAACTAAACAAGAATCCCTCTAAGACGACAAAAAGTGGGCCTGTGAAATTAGTACCCGACGATGCAGACTTCGAACTCGCATGACCTGTGCGGTGTGGGTCCCAAGCCAAGAAATCGAAGCAAATACACACACGAGAAGTTTACACAGAACAACCCCTTCGAGCCCTTTCAGCAGGCAAGAGTTCACGGGATTCCCACGGAAGAAGTGCTCTGAGCTGAGGAAGAACGAGAATTGAAAATTATAAATCACACAAGGAAATAATCCACCATGAGGGAGAAATTTGGCAGGTGTGACAAACAGGAAGTTTGCCAAACCACGACCTTGAGAAAATAAAGTAAGTTTGAAGAGGCTGTGAAGTGCGTATACAAAAGAGGTAAATGAAAGTTGAAACCTCAATGAACCAGTAAGAGGAGAAAAAGAAAAGACAGGTGTGTTTAAAGAAGTTATAAGAAAATCCCAGGTTCTCCCCTGGGCCTGTGCCCGGCGGATGCCCCCGGAGGAAAGCGGGGAGAACAAGAGCTACACGGGCTCGTGAAAGGAAGAGAAATGGGCAAACGTCTAAGGTGTATTGGTTTAAAGGCAACGGACAGGTTTTTTCAAAGCCCCAAGCTCCAGTCCTCCAGCATCCACACAGTCTAGCAGGGGAGACAGAAAAAGAAGTCCAGTCGACCAAGAGAGGAATCGCGTTTCAGGATAGGTGTCTGAGTGATTATGTGGTCGTTTCCAGGGCCTCTTCAAGCTCTCCTGGTTTTTCAAAAAGAAGGAACAGGAGAGGCGAGGAGAAGAGCAGAGAGGGTAGGTGAAGAAGCAGGTGGCCGGAGACGTGCCGAGGGGGCGGGGGAAGCAGGCGGCCGGCTGGGAACGGACGGAGGAGCCAAGGAAGCAGAGCCCCGGCCCCCGGGGAAGGAAGGATGAGAAGCAAGAGAAGCAATGTGATTTCTGGAAGAGAAGCCAGGAGGGTGAGAAGCTCGTTGGCACAGGTGCCTTGCAGGATCGGGGCGGGGCGGGGGGGGGGGGGAGTGGAGGGGTGGGGAGGTGGGACTCAAGATAGAAGGACTGGTTAGAAGACCATTTCGGAAGCTGCCCCCGCCTCTCCCCGCAGCTGGGGGGCCTGCACGTGTCTTCCGCGGAAGGGGGGCACCCGCGCCGTTAAGAGCAGGGGCATCGCACGAAAACAGGGACTAAGGAAAGCACATGCACACAGATGCGACGTCACACCTGCCCCGGCCCCTCGCCTCCTTACAGCCCCCGACGCCGGCTGCCAGGCTGAGCACGTCCCGGCAGAGGAAGACCCAAGGCTTCCCGATCCCCAGACACTGGAAGAGAAAAGGACCCGGATCGTCTGGCACTGAGATCCGCAGAAACAAGAGGAGTGAAGGGCGCGGCTGGAACAGCATCTCTGGTGCTTCCCTTACAATTCGAATGGACAAATGAAAGGTAACAGACATCTGAAGAAATTCTCCAATACACAGAAAAGCCAGAGACTGAAACAAAACAGGGCACGGAACGCCCACTAAGTAGGGAATTCCAAATGTGGAGAAAAACGAGTATTCACGGCCTCAGACAGACGCCGCGAACAGAATGGGCCACGCACGGAAAGGCAGTCGGAGAATCTTAGTATATGTGCTGCCGAAGCGAGCACTGGTCGGAGAATCTTAAAAGGAAAGCCGTTTGTGAATGAATTCACGGTAAACATGAAAACAGCACAACATGTTCAGTTGGAAAAAAAAAAAAAATCTCTCCGTGGAGAAGACAGAGATGGAAAACTGAGAGCAAAGGTAAAAACACGAAAAACAGAATCCAGGGAGTTTCGTAGGTGGGAGAGAAGGGATTTCTCAGAACCGAGGGGGACAGGAGCGGCCGGGGGTGAAAGCGTCCCCCAAGTGGCCGTAAAAGCTGAGAATATACGTTCCTGTTCTCACGGTCCGGTTAACAGGTCACGTGAAAGGAAAGCGGGAGGCGACACCTTGAAGGACGCTCTGCCCGCCTGCCGGTCGCCGGCCAGAAGACCCAAGGCGGACTCGGGGTGTGGAGACAGCAGGATGCACCGCCCCGAGATGGGCTACCTTGACAGAGGTCTGCTGTCAGGTGAAGGCCGTCGAGGGGAGGCGGACACAAGAAAGGCGCCCTGCCCTTCCCCGCCTGCCCACAAGCCGCACGTGAATTTGTCAAGGTCGCCCCCGCCTCTCTGCCTGGAACGGCAGAAGGGGAGTCAGGAGAGCACCGTAGACTCGGCCCGGAGGATCCACAGGACAGACCTTGCACGCCTTTGCTGCTGCCCGAGAGAAGACCCACGTCCTTCAGCCCTGGTCTTGCCTTCACTAAGAAACCTTACTGTTCTTCGGTCGACATGCCGTATCGACCCAAGTTCTTCCCGTTCCTTCGAGGGCCTCATCACCTTGGTCAGCTCGCTGGGCTCTTTCTCTGGCTCATCTGTCTTCTGTCAAGTCTCATTTATCGGACCCCAGCCAGAGAGTGTGAGATGGCTACAAGAAAAGGTTATTGCTTCCCTCCCTGCGATATCTAGACCCGGAGTCATTGCGTGACTTTCAGCCACGCTGCTCTTAACAGGCAATGGTGTCTCTTTAATACGAACCCCCAGAATAACAGTACCGTAAAGTATGGATGCATTTTACAGACAGGGACCATGTCCCCCCAGATTTGCGGAGTTCACATTTCAAATACATTTTCCCCTTGTCTCATATACCATCAAAATGTCCTGGAAGGCTTAAGGTTTCAGTTTCTACACTGCTTCCCCTCCCCCCGCCTCCCTGAACGCTTCCGTGGCCCAGAAGCAGTTAGAGATTTTTAGTTAGATGTGTGCTCATGATTTTCCTCAAAAGCATGGTCATTTTTAACCATCTGTGGGCTTTGGAAGACCCACTGGGGCCCAAACCACCACACAGAACACTAAGATGCAGCTAATTTAAAGTATACTTTTGGTGTTCCAACTGGGGACTGCCTAGTGTTGGTAACAGACTGAAAAGCACGCAGAAATGACAGAAGACGGTTTCCTGATTACTATAAAATAAAAAAAATCTCATCTGCAGTGAAGGTTTTTTTGCCAGTCCCCCGAGGATTAGAAATACCACGTAATTCTAATGGAATGGAACACTTCCATTTCGGTGAGAAAAAGCCCACCCCATCTCTTCTCAACTTACACCTACAGAAATAAATGTAACTCACTGAGGTAAAAGGAAAGCTAATTTAGGGAACATGACCCGGGGGAACAACACCATGTTCCCAAGTTAGCAACAACTCACAGGCCCAGAGAGGAGAAATCAAGTTCAAGTCTATGTCCCAAAATAAATTTCTAATACTTGCGTGGACAGCTAGATGCGCGCAAACTCTTTTCAGACTAGAGAGCGTCCCGAGGGTGGATTCTAAGTGGATGGCACTTACATGGGCATCCTGTGGGCAGCCTTTGCCATGAAGGCTTGCTTCCAAAAGGCTAGTGGAGCTCTCCTCTACCTTTGTATCCACACTCAAAATAGACGCATTAAGCACTCCCCCCCCCCCCGCACCCTGACAGCTATTATAAGAACTGTTATAAAATGAGTATCCAACATCAGCTTCTTGCCAGCCACCGGCCATGATCTTGGTTCTAACTACCTGGTAACTTCTTAAACTTCTGGGGCCCACATTCATTGGGTTTCTTCATTTTTTTTTTTTAAGTTAAAAACTTTTTACCTTTGAGAGACAGAGCATGAGGAGGGGAAAGGCGGAGAGAGAGGGAGACGTAGAATCCGAAGCGGGCTCCAGGCTCTGAGCCGTCAGCACAGAGCCCGATGTGGGGCTCGAACTCACGAGCCGTGAGATCGTGACCTGAGCCAAAGTCAGACGTTTAACCGACTGAGCCACCCAGGCGCCCCCTCCCCCAATTTTTTTTTAATTTGCCTGTAGTTGATGCACAATGTTACATTAGTTTCAGGTGTACAACGTGGTGATTTAACGTCTCTCTATACATTATGCTACGCGCTGTGCCCCTTTATTAATTAACCAGTGGTCAACAGCACAAAGTTCAGCTGCACAGAAGGGACAATCCTCGTCCATCAAACTGGCGGGCACTGAGGCGGACTTGTCTGGAAAAAGCCTGAAGCTCCAGCTTTGCACCGAGGCCGAGTACCACAAGGGGGCAGCAGAGGGTCCACAAAAATCACACACTCCTCCCCTCGCCCTTCCCCAGCTGCAAAGGATTTTGGAGACCTCCTCCAATAGAGATCCGCGCCTAAGCAGTCCAAGCAGGTACCAGAGCCAGTAGGAACTAGAACCTCGGGCCACAACCGATGCTCCTTCCATCTGATTCTAATGTGCACGTAGTGACCCTACCATCAGCAACATGGCCGATTCCTGGCTTCTAGGTGACCACACTTCAAGTCAGAGCTCGCCTGCCATCTCACCTAAGACACTTAAGCATGTACCCTTGCTTTATATAAAAAACTTCCTAAGTTTTATTCTCTGGCTACCATAACTTAATGCAACAAAATTAGAACCCTGCAAATGGTGAACCAAATCAATGATGGACAGCTGAATTGTAGAAACTGTGTAAAATTATGTAAATTGTAAAATTAGGGGCGCCTGGGTGGCGCAGTCGGTTAAGCGTCCGACTTCAGCCAGGTCACGATCTCGCAGTCCGGGAGTTCGAGCCCCGCGTCAGGCTCTGGGCTGATGGCTCGGAGCCTGGAGCCTGTTTCCGATTCTGTGTCTCCCTCTCTCTCTGCCCCTCCCCTGTTCATGCTCTGTCTCTCTCTGTCCCAAAAATAAATAAATTTAAAAAAAAAACGTTGAAAAAAAAAATTTTTTTTAAATAAATTGTAAAATTAGCAAAAGCCATGATGAAAAAAAATAGGAGATCTGAACAAACACAGCTATGGCTACTGTTCGTGTGGTGAAATACATTCTTTTTTAAAAAATTTTTTAGTATTTATTTTTTTTGGGGGGCGGGGGGCACACAGAATCCGAAGCAGCCTCCAGGCTCTGAGCTGTCAGCACAGGGCTTGACACGGGGCTCAAACTCACAAACTGCAAGATCACGGCCTGAGCCAAAGTCGGACGCTTAACCGACTGAGCCACCCAGGCGCCCCTGAAATCCGTTCTTTCTAAACAAACGTTTTGAGCACGGCTAACACACAGTGTGGCATTGTTAGTGGCAGGTGTGGCCCACAGTGGTCTGACTTCCCTGTTCGTTATGACCTGCTCACCACAAGGGTGGCTGCTGTCCTCACCATTCGACGCCATCACAGCACCAGTGACTGTATTCCCTGTGCTGAGCCCTTCATCCCCAGGACGGGCTCATCCCGTCACTGAAGTGTCTCCCTCTCCCCTTCACCCATCTGTCTGTCCCCCACCTGCTTCCCTCCGTCAACCATCAGCTTGTTCTCTGCTGAAACACATTCTTTGCTCTCAAACGGCTTCAAACATCTATCACTCTGTAGTGTAGAGTGAAGTAAGTTCCAAGTGGATCACATGTAAAGTGTTCTCTCGGCTTCACGTGTATTCATGAAGTTTCTACCATAAACACAAATATCACGCCAAGGGTAGGAACCACAGCCTTAAACAAACAACCATAAAGATACCAGTCAAACTACTTCATAAATGAAAACACCGGGCAAGATGTTTTTCTAACCTGGCGCAGATCACAAATACAAGGAACTATCGAAAAATCAGTTAAAGGGAAAGACTTTAAACAAAGATTACAAGCAGGCCAATCACACACACACACACACACACACACACACACACACACACACACACACAAAACCAACCAACAAATGGGGAGGAAAAAAAATCCAATCTCACCAGTTAAACACAGTTACAGCCGTTGCCCTGCCAAAGATGAGGAAGAACCCTAATTAAAACCAAAACGACAAAACAACAACAACCACAACACCAGCAACAACAACAAACAACAAAACCAACAACCAGCACCTCCAGCTTCTGGCAGCGGACCGTGAACCCGCTTCCTTCTTCTTTCCGCGCAACCACCGTGGCACAATACCACATCTCGTTTGAACTGCTGCCCCGGCCTCAACCTGCCCACCCCACGCGGTCTCCCATCAGGCGCCCAGGAGAGCTTCTTCAAGGGCGGTTCCCCGCCTGGAAATCCTGCAACGCTTCCCGTGCTTAATTGTTACGTAGCTTTCCAGACCCTTCCTGCCTTCGCATGGCCAAGAGCCGCCACTGCACACTACGCATGCTTCAATTACCCCGGTCTGCTTGTAGTCGCCAACTGCCGCAGGGCCTTTGAACAAGCAGTCACTGCTGCCTGGGGCACTTTCACCCTATTTCTTCACTCTGATGGCGCCTCTTCAGACAAGCGTCCGTCCTGCGGCCATCCTCTTACCTACATTATCTCACTTACTGAGCGTCTTTGTGTCCTACCGGGATGCAAGTTCCTCAAAGGAAGGTCCCTGTCGTGTTTTTTCATTCCTGCATCCCCAGGAGCTAGCACAGTGCTCTGTACGTCGTAGGCACTCGGTATAAATACCTGTTCCACTGGTGAAAAAAGAAATAGCGGCTAAGGAAGACAGCTGACTATATTTTTTTAAGTGTTCATTTATTTGAGAGAGAGAGAGAGAGGCGGGGGGAGGGAGACACAGAATCTGAAGCAGGCTCCAGGCTCCAAGCTGTCAGCACAGAGCCTGATCTGGGACTCGAAACCACGAACCATGAGATCATGACCTGAGCTGAAGTCGGACGCTTAACTGACTGAGCCACCCAGGTGCCCCTGAGAGCATAGGTCTTAAATCCAGATTCTTCCCAGTGGGAGAATAAACAGATTATTCTCTTTGAAACTCATTTGCTCCCACCAGAAGAAGAGAATAAATCCATAAACTACATCATCAAAAAATTCATTAAAGAAGTGATCTCTTGAAAGAAATACATCTAGGATACTCAGACAGGAAAACATGTCTTTTGATCCTACACCTTCTTCCTGATAGACTTACTTTAGTAGGAGAAGAAAACACTGAGCTGTTCTGGCTTAAGCACTTCCTTGCTTAAACACATAAAAGGAACTGGCCGTCCAATTGCTATGCCTAAAAAAGGACGTTCAGAGAGGCTTCTCCATTTTCCCTCTTTGCCACAGGCAAAGAGAAAACGCAGAGTCAAGACTACAATCCCCAAACCAGAAAAGTATTCAAAGGAAAGTTCCCTCTTCATATTTACACAATGAATTAAAGTAAAAAAAATACCCGGGTTTTCCCTCCAAATTATAAACACCATCCCTCTGCACCTCAAATTAAGCCCTTATGTTTTTCTTTTTTTTTTTTTTTAATGTTTATTTATTTTTGAGACAGAGAGGGACACAGCATGAGTGGGAAAGGGGCAGAGAGAGAGAGAGAGAGAGAGAGAGGGAGACACAGAATGTGAAGCAGGCTGCAGGCTCCGAGCTGTCGGCACAGAGCCCGACGCGGGGCTCGAACTCACAAACTGTGAGATCATGACCTGAGCCGAAGTCGGACGCTTAACCGACTGAGCCACCCAGGCGCCCCTGCCCTTACGTTTTTCAAAGTTACCGAGATCGTCCTCAGGTAAGTTTGATCAGGTGCGTGTGAGTACCACGGTGCATAGTACAGCCTAAAGAGGAGGGCTTTACTCGTGTTTCCCAACAGCTCCGAAGTATGAGAGCTTCTGGATTCTTCACAGACAGACCACTTATCAGTCTGCAGCGGCGGCTGAACAGTCCCAGGGAATCGGGCACACCTGAGCAGGGCCCCCCATCATCATTACCCAGCAGGGCCTGGCCACTGAGCTGTGTTTTTTATTTATTTATTTATTTTTTATTTTATTTTATTTTTTTTTAACGTTATATTTATTTTTGAGACAGGGAGAGACAGAGCATGAACAGGGGAGAGTCAGACAGAGAGAGACACAGAATCTGAAACAGGCTCCAGGCTCCGAGCTGTCAGCACAGAGCCTGACGCGGGGCTCGAACTCACGGACCGAGAGATCATGACCTGAGCCGAAGTCGGCCGCTCAACCGACTGAGCCACCCAGGCGCCCCTGAGCTGTGTTTTTTAAGTGCCCAAGTCAGGCAGTGCTCACGCTTTCTTTTCTGTCTTCACACTTCTGTACGCGTTAACAACTGAGCCGCTTGCACGCATGTCAGTTTCACGTACAAGGAGAACATTGCGTTATCATAACCCGAGGAGGTGGCCTGGCTCATGAAAAGCATTTCAAAATCTTGTCAAATGATCTGAAGATGTAAACGGTGAGCTCAAACAATTTCACTTCCAAATGTCACGGGTTATTTCAAGTTTAAAAGAGAAACAAGGAGCGAGGGAAAATACGGATTTAATCTGCAGAAGAACAAAACACCAATCACGAAGATCAAAACTGGAGAAGGACTTAAGAACAGCAACCACAACACTACCTCTGGGGGAAAAGGATCTCTCAATAAGGAGGGTACGATTTAGCACCTTGAAAGGCCCACAGCAGCGTTCCAGATCGTCTCTGAGAACTGCATTCTTACCATAAAATAACCCAGGCGGTCCCATACGCGTGTCTATACTGTACCTTGAGCATGCTCCACGCCTAGGCTACCGTGGTCAAGCTACACTCGTGATAAAAGGCCCTTGTACGTAAAATAAGTCCTGCTTGCCCAGACCGACCTCGGGACGTGTTACATAGACACCTGCTCACTACAGGAACCTGTTGATCAGCACTCAGAGAGCAGATTACCAGAGCGCTTTGGCAGGGCGGCAGGCACGTCAACTCCCCTGAGGACACAGCTCAAATTCAGCTTCTATTTATAATCCTAACGAGCCTTTCTTCTGGATATAAACAGAGCCAGCACTGAAGCGCTAAGGACTAAAAAATTATACGTATCCCTAAAAGCCAAATTGGTTAATCAAAATAAAACCAAACATTTATGAAGTACATACTAGCAGTGAGCACTGTCCCGGGCACCCTGCGAGCCACAGGAACACACACACCACGCTCCGAAGTAAGTTACAATGTCCCCAAGCCTCCTATTTGCCTCCCTACCCCTCCTGTGCACCTTCTTCAGTTCTGTGAAGTGTGCTCCATGCTGCCGAGCACACGGGCACAGACCCTGAGCAGGCGCTCTGCCCCCCCTCCCCCGTGCCCACCGTCAGAGCCAATCCCCTCAGACGTGAGACCCCCAGTGTTCAGGGACACTCATGCCCTAGTCAGAAACTCTTACTCAGAAGCACCCCATACGTGTAGGAAAGTCTCAACCGTTCAGGGACCAGTGGGGCATCTCACACAGCACAGTCTCTTAGTAAATACTTGCTGGATGGATGGATGAATGAATGAATGGATGGATGGATGAATGAATGAATGAATGAAATGAATGACTAGGCAGAACTAATGGTTACTAGTTATCCAGCACATCACGCCTCCTAATTAATACTGCAGTTCCCACCTGATGGCTATTACCCATCATTAAGGAACAGCAGACCAGTATCCACAACAGATGCAGAGTAACGCACTGAACTTGGGGCTGACTTTATCATTTCCAAAATGACTAAGGTTTTGGTTTCTGGACGTCATGACCGTACTGAGCCTCCATTCTTCAAGTGCCGTGTATCCCTGACAGTGAGAACCGAAGATCTGGGAAGGGTCTCACAGAGAACGCGACAGGTGGGATAAATGGAACGAAGGGTACCAAAAGTGTGGGACAAGAGATAAACACAAATAATGTGTGTGAGATTCAACACAAGCAGAAATAATTAGACGGAAAGGAGTTAAGACTGTCCTAGCCTTTACGTAAGGCAATGTGACATGATTTACCAAAATCTACAACTTACTTCACGTCCCAGAAACTCCATTTCTAAGAATCTGCTTTATAGACATATTCACGAGTCAAGATGGACGTTCAAGAACATTCACTGCAGCCCTGTTTATACCGCAGAAGCATCTAGACACCCTTCGTCACGATCTGAGTCAGTCAATGCAGTGCCTCCTCACAACATAACATCAGGCAGTCATCTTGACGGAATGAGGCATTATCTGCAGATACCAACAAGGCTGTGATACAGAAACACACACGATTTTCATTTTAACATGCAGGTATTTTGCCGTATGCATGTATATACGTGTGCGTAAGCATTCCACGTCTGCAACTGTGTACAACACAGAGGCGATGGGATAACAGGGTGGAAACTGGGAGTGCGTGAGGAAATGTCACCAGCTTACACATGATCTATAAGCAGTAACCATGTACCACTCTGTGCTTTCAAAAAAAATAAAGATTACAAAGAGTGTGAGAGGAAAAGGAGAAAGAGAAGAGGGAAGAAAACACTGCTGAAGAATTCTCAAGTCTAGCATCAACGTTTGTCTTTTAGAATATAAACGCCAGAGGTGCATGCGTGGCTCAGTTGGTTAAGCGTCCGATTCCCGGTTTCAGCTTGGGTCCATGATCTCATGGTTTGTGGGGTCGAGCCCTGATTCGGGCTCTGAGCTGAAAGCGAGGAGCCTGCTTGGGATTTTCTGTCTCCCTCTTTCTCTGCCCCTCCCCTGCTCTCTCTCTTTCTCAAAAACTAAATCAACATTAAAAAAAAATAATAAAACATAAATGTCCATCTGGAAACAGCTGCCCAGGCCAGGCAGCCCTAGACCGCTCCTTCCCTGCAGCCCCGTCTTCCTGGGGCCCCCGGTCCCCTGTGTCTTCAGAAACCCACCCAACATCGCTGGCAGTGGCGGCTGTGGCCAGAAGGAAAGTGAACAAAACCAAGCAGCCCCGGTCCCGGCCCCCGGCAGGCCCCCCATCCCATCCCAGAGTCGAGCTGTACAAGGGTAGATGACAGACCTCCTGTTTTTAAATACTCTGGTCCCCCGAGGGTAAAAGTAGCAGATAAAATCAGATTGTTAGATTCTGTCAGGTATACGTACACCTACCTTTGTATTAGGCAACGTTTACACGGTAGGAAGCTTTGGAGTTCAGGGCTGAGATTACATTTAGTTGGTTTTGAGCTGTGGGTTTCAGATGGCACCAGCCTGTCTCTGGGGAAAAGAGGCCCCGTGAACAAGAAACTGACCGAGCGCATCGGTAAGCACCCTTAAGCGCATTTCCACACCGTTACACGCTATCTTCTTGGAGAGCGTTCCAGGATACGGAGAAATACCTGGATGGTCTACACTGCCAATTTTAAGCAAGTACAGTACACGTATGGCAGGATCACAGTTTTGTGATATCTGCATCATACAGACATACACACGCACAGAAAATCAGAGTTTAGGTCCACATACCAAACTGACGACAGTTACCCCCGGTGACTTAATGATTCTACGTATCTTCTCAGAGCTCAAAACATAGTATCACGAGTACCTATTATTCTTCTAATAAGTAAAAGGCTATAAAAAAGAATATCTGTTTTCTTTATTATTTTTTTAAGGTTTTATTTACTTTTGAGAGCGCTCAAGCAGGGGACGGGCAGGGAGAGGGGGACAGAGGATCTGAAGTGGGCTTTGTACGGACAGCTACGAGCCCGACACGGGGCTCGAACTCACAAACCTTGAGATCATGACCTGACATCACTGACTGAGCCACCCAGGTGCCCTTAAATAGCTGTTTTAAAGGTGGATGCCCAGGGCAGCTGGGTAGCTCGGTCGGTCAAGTGTCCGGCTTCGGCTCAGGTCATGGTCTCACAGTTTGTGAGTTCGAGCCCCGCGTCGGGCTCTGTGCTGACAGCTCAGAGCCTGGAGGCTGTTTCAGATTCTGTGTCTCCCTCTCTCTCTGCCCCTCCCCTGCTAGTGCGCGCGTGCGCGCTCTCTCTCTCTCTCTCTCAAAAATAAATAGACATTAAAAATTTTTTTAATGAAAGGTGGATGCCTTCCTCAACACACGCATTCCACCTATCACCCTACTCACACCAAAAATCCCAGCAACTTGGAGAGGAGACGCAGGGAACTGACAGACTGAACCCAGCAGACACATCTCACTTATAGCTCCTCTCAAAACCAGCCGCTGAAAGGGTTCTGGTCTCACGAAACCCCCTAGGCCTGTCCCTGGGCTTCGTTCTGTGGCCTGCTAGCTCTATCACAGGGCCACGGGAATCACATGCTATGAAAACCGGCACCATGGCACGCTGGCTGATGCGGCCTCAGCAAATAGCAACTTGTCCTCTATGCTTCTGTGAGACACCTAACACGTGGAAATCAAAACAGCAAAGGTCAAAGTCTTTAGAAGGTTATTAACTTCCGCAAGAGTTACACTCAAAGTATAATGGGTTCTTAGAAGGAAGGAAGAGATTTTTTAGGGGAAAAAAAAAAGAGAAAAATGAATCTTACATTTTTTATTTGCAGGTACTTTATAAGCTATAAAATTATCTAATTCTCTCAGCAAATATTTTGGGGAAGTTTACTGTACCCCTATTTTACAGGCCAGGCCATGGAGGCTGAGAAAGTGATTTCAGGTTAGATTCTTGTACAACAGTTTTAATCCTATTATTACATCAAGGAATTATCCAGAATTTATCACTTACATATTTGAGATGAACAGAGCAAATTATTCTTTTCTTTTAAAGCTTAAAAACACTTCCATTGCAATTCTATTTTATCAGAATTTTAAAAATTTATCCAGGATCAGGGCACCTGGGTGGCTGAGTTGGTTAGACATCCCAACTCTTGGTTTTGGCTCAGGTCATGATCTCAGGGTTCCTGAGTTCGAGCCCCGTGTCGGGCTCTGTGCTGGCAGTGCGGAACCTGCATGGGATTCTCTCTCTCTCTCTCTCTCTCTCTCTCTCTCTCTCTCTCTCTGCCCCTCCCCCACTCATGCTCCCTTGCCTCTCTCTCTCAAAAATATATAAACTTAAAAAAAAAATTATCCAGGATTTTCTTTCAAACTTGTATTCTCATCTTCTGATTGAAGTTTTGAAACAATGCTGTTTTTTTTCCAAACATGTATTTTCAAACTATCAATTTTTTAATGAAGCAAAACACAGTAGGGGAGGGGCAGAGAGAGAGGGAAAAAGAATCCCAAGCAGGCTCCCACTGTCACTGTAGGGCCTCACACAGGGCTCGGACCCACGGACGGTGAGATCATGACCTGAGCTGAAACCAAGAGTCCAACACTCAATGGACTGAGCCACAGAGTTGCCCTTCCTCTTCTTGTATCTTGTGAATTAAACAGTATAAGCTTCACTGGTGTAACTGGGCCACCCGTATTTTTTTTTAATTTTCTTTTTTTTAACGTTTATTTATTTTTGAGACAGAGAGAGACAGAGCATGAACGGGGGAGGGGCAGAGAGAGGGAGACCCAGAATCTGAAACAGGCTCCAGGCTCTGAGCTGTCAGCACAGAGCCCGACGCGGGGCTCGAACTCACGGGCCGCGAGATCATGACCTGAGCTGAAGTTGGATGCTCAACCGACTGAGCCACCCAGGCGCCCCGTATTTATAGAGAAAAGTTTGAGAGGGCGGCAAGAAGAGACCGAAACTGGGTATTTGCAGTTTGGAGACGCAGGATGTAGAAATGATGTGAAAACCATTTCAACAGCTTTATAATGAATAGTTTCCCTTTTCCTTGGTAAACATCTAGGTAACTTTGACTTGGGCTATTTCAGTGATTTCTTTTAATTGCCTTAAATACAAAGTTCTCTTAATACTGCTTCACACACACACACACACACTACATATATATATGTATATAATATATATCTTATATATATATTAGATATATATGTATAATATACATATATATAATTTTATATTATTAACACGCACTGCTTTTCCCAACAGGCACAAAGGCATTCTTTCTGTCGATATAAAGCCTGAGTAACTGGAGCACAGTCTGGTCAGGGCTGCTGTTTCTGGAGCACACACACTTGAACACGAGGCAGCCACAGGCCTAGGGGTTCAAGTGGGCTCTGCAATTTCCAAGACTGGGTTCAAATCCTCTCTCCTTCCGTCACAAACAACGACCACCATGTGTGTGATCTGGGGTGAGTCACCCCAACGTCCAAGCTCGTTTCGTCATCTCTTTTTTTTTTTTTTTTTTTTAATTTTTTTTTTTTTTCAACGTTTATTTATTTTTGGGACAGAGAGAGACAGAGCATGAACGGGCAAGGGGCAGAGAGAGAGGGAGACACAGAATCGGAAACAGGCTCCAGGCTCTGAGCCATCAGCCCAGAGCCCGACGCGGGGCTCGAACTCACGGACCGTGAGATCGTGACCTGGTTGAAGTCGGACGCTTAACCGACTGCGCCACCCAGGCGCCCCGGGACGTTTCGTCATCTCTTAAATGAGGATAAATAATATCGATCTGAGGTGGTTAAAAAAAAATTTTTTTTTGGCCTTTCATTTTGAAGTAATTTCAAATTTGCAGAAAAGCTGCAATAATACTACAGAAAACTGAGGAATGCCCTTTGCCCAGCTCTGCCTTGTTAACTTAGATAACCTTAGTGCAGTTACCAAAACCAGGAGACTGACATCGTTGGGTCATCAACTAAGCGACCGATCTTCTCTGAGTCTTGCTAGGGTCCCTCCAATGTCCTCTCTGTTCCCACCACCATGCGGTCATCCCGCCTCCTCGGTCTCCCCGAATGTGTGGCCATCCCTGATCTTTTCTGTGCCTCGTGGCCTTGACACCGCTGAGGGACTACAGTTCTTCCGTGGGGTGTCTCTCAATTTGGGTTTCAAGGCTGTCCCCTCTAGAGTGAGGTTGTGCATTCTGGCAAGAATACCTCGCGTCCTATCCAGGGCATCGTATGACGGGGAAGGCAATGTCCCCGTCTCGTTACCGGTAATGCCGACGCGGACCCTTAACGAAACTGGGAACCTCACGGAGTTGTTTCCATAAGCAGTGGTTCTGGTCCACAGTAAGGCCTCCACAAATGAAAGCCACTGCTATGGCAAAGGTTGACAAAGAACGCAGATTTTGGAATCAGGTAGATGGATGTGTGTTCTCATGCCCCTTCCACCAGTTTCTGCCACGTGACCAAGGGCAAGGTTTTTAACTTCCCTGCTTTCCTCGGCTGAACAATGAAGATGAAACTACCTGTGAAGTTGCCACGGGCTGTTTGTTATTATACAGTTGTTAAGAGGACGAAATGAGAAAATTTAGGTAAAGCGCTCGCTATTATTACTTTCTCAAGAAGCTACTGTTTTTCTGCAAAATAAGCACCAGGACTTAAGGTAGGAAACCTGAGGTCCGAGAAGAAAGGTTGTCCTGGGTCACGGTGGGAGCTGGAAAGGTGGGAGGTAGGAAGGCCGGAGCCAGCAGCACCCCACTCTCACTGGCCGCTCACCCTTGCATGGGAGAACAGCATTGCTGGAAGAGCCCAGAAACACAAGAGCCCAATCCCTGCTGCAGGGCACACTCATTCCCCCAGGTAAGGTCACCTCCCCTGTCAGCTGGGATCCCCTACAGGGGGAGACACTTCTGCTAATTGCAAAAGTATCAGAGCAATACGTGTGTTCTCTGTGCAAACCAGTCTGAGAAAGACTGATGCCACGGCCGGGTCAAGGATCAGGAACCCCAGTGACCTCTAAATCACTCCGAAAAGCACTGAATGTTCAGAGGGCAGCTGAAGCCGAGAACTGAGCAGGATCAAGAATCCAAGGTCTTACCCACACGACCCTCTCAATAGATGCAGAGAAAGCATTTGACAAAATACAGCATCCTTTCTTGATAAAAACCCTCAAGAAAGCAGGGATAGAAGGAGCATACCTCGAGTTCATAAAAGCCATATACAGATGACCCAATGCTGATATCATCCTCAATGCGGAAAAACTGAGAGCTTTCCCCCTAAGGTCAGGAACAAGACAGGGATGTCCACTCTCGCCACTGTTATTCAACAGAGTATTGGGAATCCTACCTTGGCAATCAGACGACACAAAGAAATAAAAGGCATCCAAATTGCCAAGGAGGAAGTCAAACTTTCACTCTTCACAGACAACATGATACTTCATGCGGAAAACCCAAAAGACTCCACCAAAAAATTGCTAGAACTGATCCATGAATTTAGCAAAGTTGCAGGATGTAAAATCAATGTCCAGAAATCAGTTATATTTCTATACACCAATAATGAAGCGCAGAAAGAGAAATCAAGGAATTGATCTCATTTACAATTGCACCAAAAACCATATAATACCTAAGAATAAACCTAACCAAAGATGTGAAAAATCTATACACTGAAAACTATAGAAAGCTCATGGATAGGAAGAATAAAAATTGTTAAAATGTCGAAACTACCCAAAGAAATTTGTATATCCAATGCAATCCCTATCAAAATAACACCAGCATTCTTCACAGAACTAAAACAAACAATCCTAAAATTTGTATGGAACCAGAAAAGACCCCAAATAGCCAAAACAATCCTGAAAAAGAAAACTAAAGCTGGAGGCATTACAATCCCAGACTTCAAGATGTATTACAAAGCTGTAGTCATCAAGACAATATGCTACTGGCACAAACACAGACACAGAGGTCAGTGGAACAGAATACAGAACCCAGCAATGGACCCACAAACGTACGGCCAACTAATCTTTGACAAAGCAGGAAAGAATATCCAATGGAATAAAGACCATCTCTTCAGCAAGTGGTGCTGGGAAAACTGGACAGCGACATGCAGAAAAATGAACCCGGACCACTTTCTTACCCCATACACAAAAATAAACTCAAAATGGATGAAAGCCCTCAATGTAAGACAGAAAGCCATCAACATCCTCTAGGAGAAAGCAGGCAAAACTTCTTTGACCTTGGCCGCAGCAGCTTCTTACTCAACACGTCTCCATAGGCAAGGGAAACAAAAGCAAAAATCCACTATTGGGACCTCATCAAGATAAAAAGCTTCTGCACAGCGAAGGAAACAATCAGCAAAACCAAAGGCAATTGACAGAATGGGAGAAGAGATTTGCAAATGGCAGATCAGATAAAGGGTTACAGGATCCAAAATCTATAAAGAACTTACCAAACTCAACACCCGAAAAACAACCCAGTTACAAAGTGGGCAGAAGACATGTATAGAAACTTCCAAAGAAGACGTCCAGATGGCCAACCGGCACATGAAAAAATGCTCCACGTCACTCATCATCAGGGAAATGCAAATCAAAACCACACTGAGATACCACCTGATACCTATCAGAATGGTTCACAGTAACAACTCAGGCAACAAGAGATGTTGGCGAGGATGCGGAGAGAGAGGATCTCTTTTGCACTGTTGGTGAGAATGCAAGCTGGTGCAGCCACTCTGGAAAACAGTGTGGAGGTTCCTCAAAAAACTAAAAATAGAACTACCCTACGACCCAGCAATTGCACTAAGAGGTATTTATCCAAGGGATACAGGTGTGCTGTTTCTTTTTTTTTTTTTTTTTTTTAATTTTTTTTCAACCTTTATTTATTTTTGGGACAGAGAGAGTCAGAGCATAAACGGGGGAGGGGCAGAGAGAGAGGGAGACACAGAATCAGAAACAGGCTCCAGGCTCTGAGCCATCAGCCCAGAGCCCGACGCGGGGCTCGAACTCACGGACTGCGAGATCGTGACCTGGCTGAAGTCGGACGCTTAACCGACTGCGCCACCCAGGCGCCCCCAGGTGTGCTGTTTCGAAGGGACACATGCACCCCCATGTTTATAGCAGCACTATCCACAATAGCCAAAGTATGGAAAGAGCCCAAATGTCCATTGATGGATGAATGGATACAGAAGATGTGATATATATATATACACAATGGAGTACTTGGCATCAAAAAGAATGAAATCTTGCCATTTGCAACTACGTGGATGGAACTAGAGTGTGTTATGCTAAGCAAAATTAGTCCAAGAAAGACAAATATCATAGGACTTCACTCCTATGAGGACTTTAAGACACAAAACAGATGAACACAAGGGAAGGGAAGCAAAAATAATATAAAAACAGGGAGGGGGACAAAACCTAAGAGACTCTTAAATACAGAGAACAAACAGGGTTGCTGAAGGAGTTGTGGGAAGGGGGATGGGCTAAATGGGCCAGGGGCATTAAGGAGGGGCACTGGCTGGGATGAACACTGGGTGTTATAGGTAAGTGATGAATCACTAAATTCTACTCCTAAAATCATTATTACACTATATGTTAACCCACTTGGATGTAAATTTCAAAAAGAATCTAGGTCTTAGGGTGCCTGGGTGGCTCAGTCAGTTATGCATCCGACTCTTGGTTTCAGCCCAGGTCATGATCTCACGGTTCATGGGATCGAGCCCCATGTCAGGCTCCACGCTGAGAGTACGGAGCCTGCTTGGGATTCTCTCTCCCCCCCTCTCTCTGCCCCGTTTGCACGCCCTCTCTGAATACATAAATAATCAATCCACGGTCTTTTCTTAGCACACTTCTGCTCCGCATGTGAGCGGGCAGGTCTGTTGCTTGCCTTCTCACTTCTGCTCTCCCTCGTGGCAAGGAGGGAGGGAGACGAGAAGAGCCAACACCGCTCAGAGTTTACTAGAACCAAAGCTTGTTACAGACACACTCACCAAAAGCGAAGTTCCTTAAAATGAGGTGCACGTGAGCACAAGCCTTGATCTCTTGGACAAACTCTCCCTTCTGTCCGCGCACCTCAGGAGCACCCTCTCGGGTCCCGTCGCAGGGCCTGTGAACGCAGGGCCCGGCCGCCGCCTCCGCTCCGAGCCCCAGTCAGCAGGCCCACCGGGCCCGCCCCTGCTCCCCAGCCGGGGGTCAAGGGCAGGTTTCCCCACAGAGCCTGAGCTCCTCACAGGCGGCTCCGGGCCGCCCCCTGCCTCTGACGGTTCCTGAGCACACGTCCCATCTGCAACCGTGGGGTCACATCGGGGGACACACTGCCGGCGGGGGGGGGGGGGGGGGGGGGGCCACGCAGCTTCACTTCCCTCCGGCGCTTTGGCAAAGGTGACCAGACACGCCTGTGCTTCTTTCCGAGCGGCCCTCTCCCGGCCGAGAGCCCCCGCCCGTGGCCCCCAGCTCCCTAGTCCTGAAGAGCGACTAGAAGAAGCCAAGGTCTGATCCACATGTGTCCGTGTGAGCTCAGTTACCTTATACGACCTCCTCCTGCTTCCTCCAGGAGCAACACGTCCTCCTCACACAGAAGCGCGGGCAGGACGGGCCTCCTGGGCCCCAGCCTTCGCACGACCCGGGCCAACGCTGTGAGGAGCATCCTTCAGGACTCTAAGAAAATGCAAATCTAACCGTTACGCGACAAAAGCGAGGGGAGAGATTTACATGTAGCGCATCGTGCAGTCTGTGTAAAAGACGGGAGGAGACGCGGACTTGTGTTCTTTTTAAAAAATTTTTTTTTTTCTCAACGTTTTTATTTATTTTTGGGACAGAGAGAGACAGAGCATGAACGGGGGAGGGGCAGAGAGAGAGGGAGACACAGAATCGGAAACAGGCTCCAGGCTCCGAGCCATCAGCCCAGAGCCTGACGCGGGGCTCGAACTCACGGACCGCGAGATCGTGACCTGGCTGAAGTCGGATGCTTAACCGACTGCGCCACCCAGGCGCCCCATGCGGACTTGTGTTCTAAACACACGCATAAAATCCCGCTCGAAGGCTTCCAAACACGCAGTGCGGGCCGAGCCCAGGCAGGGGACCGGGGCAGGAAGCGTGGCAGTCACACCGGCTCCTGTGTGTCCTCTCTCACCACGTGAACGCGGAGCCACGTGAATGTACCATCCACTCAAAATGCTGCTTACTGAAGTTAAACATTACAGCACGGAGAATTTACTTAGGACCGGTCCACAGCTGTCCCCGGCACGGAGCAGGCACTCGAGTGACAGAGCCCAGAATGAATGACACAAAGGAGTCTAGGAATTAGCGGGTCACGTGGCACGCAGCTGCAGCCAAACCAAGAGAAGCAGCGTGTTTCTGGCACGGAAACGGGTCCAGGATCCGTCCCGACGGAGGGGGCAGTACCCACGAGGAGGGAAAGAGTTCAGGAATCATCCGGCAACTGGTGAGGATGTCAGCCAGCATCCTGAACACCTCTCCCGGCACTCCCACGGGCAGGGGGTGAACGCAGCCAGAACACAGCCGGCCCAGAGCACAGCTGCACAGACAGGCCTGCGGGCCTCCATGGTAAGAGGGGCAATAATCGACGCTTCCGCTTTACCTTAAGCCTGCGCGCCAACGTTGTGTGTCGCCCTCTACTGTAGTCGTGGCTAAATTCACACAAAAACGATCATCTTTGCCCGTGTCTTCAAGAAGTCACCTGTTTATCACGTTCCTTCACACCTCCTCTCTGGGGGGGAATTCAAGCCCCTGAATTTGAAAATCGCATTCTAGTTGAATCTTCAAAGTTTACAAACTGCAGTCGTCCAAGTGCTTTGTCCAAGGTCACGCGGCGAGGACTTGGCAGAGCTGAGACCAGGCCGTGGGCAACTTTGCGGCGGGCGCACCAGACCCGACTGAAGGGCTCTCTGTGGTCTCGACCTCCCCGCCCCCACCCACAGCCACACCAGCTCTCCCCCATGGAAGCCCCCTGGGGTCTCGGCTAGGTCCGAAGGCCCAGGCCCAAGAGCAGACTGTCCTTTTGTAGCCCCTTCGGCATGCGGGGCAAACTCCATCTAGCTGTGCCCACAAAACACAAAATCTCTAACAAGCCCTGTATCGCATTAGACTTTGTAGGAAGCTTTTTGTTTTGCAAATGAAACTGCTTCTAAGCAGTTTCCTAATTATCTGGCTGTACCATTTGCATATCGGTTAATGCACTAATTATAGGCCCGTGTTTTATTTACATGTTAAAACCAGAACTTTGGTTTGAAAACATTTGGTCCAATAACCAACCATTTTGACTAATTTAGCTCTGCCTAGGGGTGCCTGGGTGGCTCAGCCGGTTAAGCGGTCGACTTCGGCTCAGGTCAGATCTCATGGTTCGTGGGGTCGAGCCCCACGATGGGCTCTGTGCTGACAGCTCGGAGCCTAGAGCCTGCTTCGGTTTCCGTGTCTCCCTCTCTCTCTGCCCCTGCCCCGCTCACACTCTCTCTCTGTTTCTCAAAAATAAATAAACATTAAAAATTTGTGAAATAGTGCAACATATTCCACAACACACGGTCCCCCCTATTTTAGCTGGCTTTCCCTTATTTCAAAGCAACTTCATATTAAAAAATGAGATTAACCTACTTTCTATAAAGAACTCCTTGAATAATAAACAACTGCTAAAATATCTGCACTGAAATTATGTTCAATTCTCACTCAACTGTCTGGCACTCTAAATAGGTGTAACGCCCCTAAATCAACTGCACAAACCAGGTTTTACACAATACACCTGCAGCAGGAAAGATGCTTCAGCCGGAGACCAGTTTTAACTGACGAAATAAAAGCAAGTATCTTTGTAAGAAGCAACATACACAAATTTTGATATTGTGACTATAAAAATTTCCCGAATAAAGCATAAACTCTGAAGAATCACTTTACTCCCACAGGGAACCTCAGCCAATAGAATGCTCACGTCTAGACGTTTTAAAAGGAACTGGGAAATCTGATGTTTGCACCAACTCCCTCTGGGTGGGGAGAAATGTCCAGACTTCTCTACTGGATCCAAGATCTGTAGTTCTCAGGGAAAACTTTAGACATTTTAGGCTCAAATGATCTCCATCGTCTCCAAAGTAACCTGAGCACGAAGGTACAGGGGGCAGAGGTCATCATCAGGGTTTGGTCTGCCAATGGAGAGAGGTCATGGGGGACCGGCAAGGTCACAGGGGAGAGACAGTAATGTTGGGAATCAACTCCAGAAAGGGGTGTGCTCGCGGCCCCAGCCCTGTCACGGACCAGAACGTCAAAGGGGGTGCGGTCCTCCCCAAGCATCTGCAGGATCTCGCTCGGGGTGCTGAGAATGCCCCAAACAGGTGACACAGCCATGTTCAAGTGAAGGTATGCTTCCAGTTCACAACAGGCTCCGGAGCAACTCGACACCATCTGAAGCAGAAAGGCTTCCGAGCTGGGGGACACGAGAACTGAAGTCGAGAACTGAAGTCAAGTCACTGAAGTCAAGTCACCGGCCACCTGCACTTCCCTGGGTGGAGTTCAACGCCTGTCCTCGCTCGGGGCTACGGCGGGGCAGGCGTATGACAGACCAAAGGGGAGCTTTCCAAACCCAGGAAAGCACAGCACAAAGAGACTGTCAGAGTGCTCACAGCACAGCAGATTAATCTATAAAGGACTAAACTGTAATGTCCATAGCTTTCTGCCCAGGGAACTCCAGAAATAAGTCAAGATCTTGCCACACTCCTTTAGAGAGGCTTACTATTCAAGGCGATCACTGCCGTCTGACATTGATAAATGACACAGATCTTTATGACTTAGATCTGGATCTACTCCTTGTAAACACAACATCAGTGTAGTCTAGCCTTCCACCTGACCCCACAAGCTAGGGAGGCCTCGGTTACACCTCTGGGTTCTCCTAGTAACTGGACCGTGAGCTTCACAGCCGCACGCCGTGCCCCTCAGGGTCCCTGGCCACCTGCCCTTCAAGCGCTGTGCAAAGGACAATGTGTCCACAAGGGCACACTGTTACAATATCACCAGGACAGAGTCCAAGAGTTTTTCCAGTAACAAGAGGAGGAACAGTCAACACACAAAAAGTACATCATTGAATAACAAAGAGAACAAAGTCCTGGAGTGAAATGGTACGATGCCTGAGATGTGCTTTAAAATACCGACTGCCCTCTCTCTCCTCCCCCTCCTTCCCGCCCCCTCCAACCATCCGGCCCCCTTCCTGCCACTGCCCCCCACCGCCCGTAGGAAAAGAATCATGAAAAGCTGACAGTTGTTAACCCTGGGTGATAAGGAGACAGAGTTCATTTTACCAGTCACTCTACGTTCTCAAGAACTGTTTTTTAAAATTATTATTATAACAAAATGTTTTTTTAAGTTCTACTTTAGTAGGAACCCAATTTGTTTAAAAATAATACATGGACAGGGGTGCCTGGGTGGCTCAGTAGGTTAAGCGTCTGACTTCGGCTCAGGTCACGATCTCAAGGTTCGTGGGTTCGAGCCCCGTGTCGGGCTCTGCACGGACAGCTCAGAGCCTGGAGCCCGCCTCAGACTCTGTCTCCCTCTCTCTCTGCCCCTCCCCTGCTCATGCTCCGTCTGTCTGTCTGTCTCTCAAAAATAAACATTAAAAATTTTTTAAAAAATAATATTAGTACACAGACATACACAAAAACATAAAGCACCCAGATAAGGAAAATAAACACACCCACAAGTTTATATTGGGTGGTGGGATGGAACCAAAGAACAAGTCAGCGGCTGGCACACAAGCACTAAGCAGAGAGGCACCAACCGCTCAGCACACAGGCCTCTCCAGCAAGCCGTGTGCGCTCGTCAACTTTTACCAGAGCCACCACCCCCTGATGTCACCTGCTCAAGTTACATGGTGAAAGCAGCACGTCTGTAATAACCCGCCCCTACAGCCCACGTCCCCTAAGGTGCGACGGGACACTGAGTGCCCACCCCAGCGTCACCCAGCCGACACTCACTGGCAGGGGGGTCCTCATCAGAGGGCTCTTTCCTCAGAGAACGAAGACACGTGGCCGGTTTCTCTGCCTCAAGAGACCGGGTCCAGGCAACGAGAATAGAGAAGGGAAGGGAAGGGGAGGGAAGGGAAGAGGAGGGAGGGGAAGGGAAGGGCAAAAAGAAGAAGCTCTCACAGGCCAGAGCACCTCCCAGCAGCCCAAGAGGAACCAGAAGCAGCCCAAACCACCGCATGGTGCTTACTGGGCAGACGTGCGGAAGCTTCGCTCGTGTGGCCCAGTCTCCGCTCTCGCTCTGAGCTTCCCTCTGGCACCCCAGGAAGACAAGGAAGTCGCGGTATCTGAGAAACCCCACGGCAGACAGGGAGGCAGGCGAAGCAATGGGACACGGCTCCAGAAACGTCGTTTGATAAGGTACCGAGTTCTGAGACCGACGACTGGGGATGGAACACAGACCGTGGGCCTCTGCTGACAGCCGTCCCTCAGCAAGGAAGAAAACACTCTGTCGGCAGAACGTTTCTGTATGAGTACGGACCCCTAAGACACAGCCGACGGAGCACCGGCCGAGGAGCAGGGCTTGAGAGGACGGTGCGGGCAAACCCACCCCCAAACCAAGGGGATTCTTTGCTCTCGCGTGTCCCCAGAACACTGCTCAGTGCATCCTCCCGGAGCAAAGTGCTGATGATCCGAGCATCCGGACCTTTGCCACCTGAGTCACACGTCCTATCTCTATTCAGAAGCTACAAAAGCAGAAGTGGGGGGGGGGGGGAGGAAGTGCCGTGAAGGCCACGTCTCAGGCTGGACAGGAAAGTCGCGCTCATGTCCCCATCTCCTTATCTTTCCTGCCTGAACTTTCACAAGAAGTCTTCTTTTCACAACTGGCCAGTCAGTCCCCACCTCGTGGATGAGGAGAATCTTGGCGTGTCCCCCCGTTTTGCTCTGGCCACCGGGAATCCCTGAGCCAAATCTACAACTCAGACTGGCTGAACCCAGACACTCAGTGCTGGGACCTAAAGGGTCCGAGTGCCTGTCTTGTGACTCATACAACATGACGACCATCACTACCCACAGGAATTCCTCCTTCAAGAAAGGAGGCTCGCAGACGGCAGCACAGGTTGACAGCACAGGGCTGGTTTCCCCTGGCCCCTCAGATTCGTTCTGCACCATGTTTTTACAACACGTGACAGGGCAGAATGTGCCCCGACTCGATCAAGAATCACATCCGCTAGGAACTCCCGCTGTCATTCGGTTACCCATAACCTTCAAATCGTGGGTCTTCTCCGAAGGGTGTGATCTCTAACTGGGTCTGGACAAATTCTGGGGCCGCACGCTAGGAAACGGACATCAAAGCAAATCGGGGGTCATGTGAAATAAACACACAACAGCAAAAAACGTCTGTTGTTGTTATTGTTTTTTTGATAGCTGCCTATGCATTCTGTTTAAGCTGTGTCTAACTTCTTTCAAGGGCATAAAGCAAATCAAGTTTGACCCCAATGTTCAGGCTGTTAGAGCTGGTTGTTTTCTTCTAGGCTTTTGCTTTTCATTCAACACCAAAGAGGTTGGCAAGTAATAACTGGTATGAATCTTCTCTGCCTAACTAAAGGATAAAAGTAACTTAACGACTGCACCTTAAAGGAAGTCAAGTAATGAGCCAAATGGACACGTCGCTGTATTCACAAGTTACACTTTACGATCTAATTATCAAATGCAGGACCACGCTGTCATCTGCACGGACTCGCATCAGCTTTTACAAACCAGGGCGAGCTGGGCAGAAGCACATGACTTCTGCAAGGACAGACTGTGCGAGGAGTGCTGGTTCCCATCAGACTATGGACTTTCTCGTGCTCATACACACACCTCCAGAGGTATCGAGCCATGCTCTCTCTGGCCACAGCCACTTTCTTGTGATTACATCCTAAGTAACACCTCCACGAGTAACAGCCACGATCGGTACCCTGAATGTTGGCAATTCAAGATACGATTCGGGGTAAAAAATCAAGGTAAGCAAGTTGCAGGGGTTGTCCCCGGGGTACCTGTCATCGATGGATGGTCTCTTTCACCACTAAGGAGCAGGTATAGCCCGGTACCACGCTCGGGCCCCGATTAATCTCCCCTCCCGGCACAGGAGAGCGCCGCTCCCCGCCTCCAGTTATTAGCTACTACTGGCCCGATTCCACCTCCAAACCTGTTCATGCAGGCTGTACTGGTTTCCGTTATTACATAATCTCATTAAGTATTAAGTAATAAACGAATCTGGGTCTGAAAACAAAGCAAGCTGTTGTTTCTACAAAGACGAAATTAAACGCTTTAGGAAGAAGTGACAAAAAAAAAAAACTGCTAAAAGAGACCGCTGGAAAATTAGGTGTTAATATTCTGCGGGAAGAGGGGGGCTTCGCATCCGGCACGTGAAAGACAGGCCAATTCTGAACGCTGATATCTCGAAGTTTAAGAAAATGTTGACGGTGGGCATATCTTTTTTTTTTTCCTGTTATTTCCACTCTTAACTAATGAATCATGCAACTACAGGTGCTTAGTATGATGCCAAGAAACTACACCAAGGTCTGGACCCTCCCCTTGTTATTTTCCTCCTTCCTTGATAAAGAACTTGAACAAAAATCAAAGGCACACAGTTTGCCCTGATGAAATCTCAGCCCCCTTTCAATGGCCACGTCTCCCGGAGTCACCTCCCTCGGCCCCACAGAGCCAGGGGCCCAGTGTGCCCCGTCTGGGGACCAAGGTTAAACACCACCCCTTCTCTTTTCTTTGCATTTACAACCCCCATTAGCTCACATAAGTATGCTCGGAGTTGAGCAAAACAAGGCAAAGTTCACATCACACCAGAAAGTGTTTGTTAGTCTTGCCCAGGATGCTGCGTTTCAGAAGATCCATCCACATTCACCTATCTGCACGTAGTAGCACTTCAAGAGTATACAAAGAGGAAGTAAAAACTTCGGTACTGTGGAAGGGGAGGGATCTCTTGGAACCACATACTGCAAGGAACAGGTTAGTCTTATGGCAAATGAGTTACAAAGTAGAAAGAACTAGGTTTAAACTCTGTGACTACAAGAAAGTTAACAGCCTTTCCAAACCAGTTTCCTTGTACATTAAACGTCAGCATAATACCACCTACTTCACGGGATTAAATGAGACAAAGAGTTGGAAAGCACCTGGTACAGTCCAGGCGCATAGTAGGTGCTCAATAAATCATGGCTGCCTTTAGTAGTCTACCTTTTCATACTCAAGCCGTACCCAAAATGGCATTATTTGTTTCTTTCTTTTTCTTTTTTTTTTGGATCTTCCTTCCCTCGACTTAAGAACTCAAGGATTCTCTTGAAAATCACTGGGTCCCCACAGCTCAGTGACTCCGCAAAAGCCACAGCTCAGAGAGTCCACTGTGAAGAGAGCTCTAAAGAGCGAGGTAACATCACTTGTGAGATACGTCTCCACGCTCTTGGGAGCTCAGAAATTGTGGGGCTCCGAAAATGCGAACGTCAGTTGCCTGATTTATGTTATTAAATTTACTCGAATGAAAGTGCAGGCTCAGGCAGGACACCGGCCGGTGTCTGTTTATACGGTCACTCCCCAGCGGGAGAGAAGGATCTCGAATCTTGAATCACACACCCACAGTAAAGATGAAGATGTTGAAGGGTGCAGGAAGATAAGCGGGTCCAGCCCGGTCTAGTTCTGACACGAACGTAGACAGCAGAAAGGGGAGGAGGGAGGATACGGCCCAGTGATTTTTCCCAACAGACCAGCCACACACACACACACCTCTGATCCTGGCTCCGTCCCCTTCCACGAGAGAGGAAAATGTTTCAATGGTTGCAAGAACACAGGGTCGGAGTTTATTTAGACGTGTGCGTCTCCCCCTCTTTTCTGGACGAGCGTCAGCTCCAACCTGCTGCCTTGAAGGCGGCACTTGCCAAGGAGGCCGCCTTTCCCATTTGCCCAAGACGATAAAACGCAACAGCTCAGCCGTTACTGAAGCGACCCCTCGGGTTCCAGGGGTATTCAAGATAAAGCTGTTTTTTCCTTTGAAGAAAAGCTTTTTCTCCTCCTCGAGTCTAATTACTGATTCACAAAGAAGCCACTAAAAGCAAAGGGGGTGCAGGCCGGGAAGGGGGTGACGGGGCCCACCTTGAGGGGTGCGGAGGCATCTGAGGACTGTGACCCGAACTCCTCTCGCCCCCCTTCAGCCCTGACTTGGCAATGCCTTGTGCTGAGGAGACGCGTCTCCAAAGGCCACACACAGGACTCACTCCGCCCCAGACGTCGTGCCCTCAGACGCTGGCAGGTATTTCGCAGCGCAGTCAGTCGCACGCTGCGTGAGTTTTTCTTCTCTATAAAGGTAGCAGTCTTGTAATTTTCCTGCTCTCCCTGAGCTTCTTAAAAAACAAAAAAACAGGTCGTTGGAAAACAGTACTTATTCACTTAAAATGACAGTTAAAAATAAGCATGTGCGCAGTTCAAACAGAAATCCCGATGCAGATCCGACGAAGACAAGCAGATTCGTCATAGCTCTCCGCACGAACTGAGGAGGACGCGTCTAAAATACGCAAAGGAGGGGCGCCTGGGTGGCTCAGTCGGTTGAGCGTCCGACTTCGGCTCAGGTCACGATCTCACAGTCTGTGAGTTCGAGCCCCGTGTCGGGCTCTGGGCTGATGGCTCAGAGCCTGGAGCCCGCCTTGGATTCTGTGTCTCCCCCTCTCTCTTCCCCTCCCCCCGCTCATGCTCTGTCTCTCTTCATCTCAAAAATAAATACAAACGTTAAAAAAATAATAATAAAAATTAAAAAAAAACAAAAAAATAAAATAAAATAAAATACGCAAAGGAGTGGCCAAACACCGAAATATCAGATACTGAAATGGAATCATCCTAAAGGATCTCAATGATCAGCTTTGAGGTCCAAAGGTTTCCCAAAAGCGATCAAATCGTTAACGTCCGAGTGTTTAATTATGCCGACACCACGGAGCTGTGCCCTTCAGTTCAGCCACGCGCCTCCTCTCCGTGACAGGCAGCTGCCCCCTCGGTGCTCACAACAGGACACGCAGCGCTGGCCCGCACCGCTTCTCGAAGGGGAGGTTCCAGTAGGTTCCGGCTACATTTTCGCAGCGCGTCTCCTGTGAAGCCAGCACGTCATCAGCTCTCAGGCGAACCTCGCCGAGAAGCTCAAGTGCTATCGAGGCACCTCCTGAAGAAACTGACCAAACAAGCTGCGGACCATGCGGCAGTTCTCTCTTTGTACGGCGAGGGTTACCGAGCGGACGTCATGACCACACACACACACTCCTTCTGCTCCCCTTCCAATCCACAGAGACAAGCCACCTTTACGGTGATACACGCTATTATTATTCAAGACCGTACTCAGCCTTCGCGTAATGAATACTTCTAGCCAGGAATTTTATGTGAGCCAAATTATTCAAGAGAATGAGCAGAGAAATTCACTCGTGGATATCAAGTTCTCAAACGTGATGGGCCACATGAAATGTAGAGACAGTCAGTGGATGGGCGGTGGCCCAGGGTGGCCCAGGGCTGCGGAAGGAGCGGGGAGAAGCCGGAAAGGCAGGGGGCGCTCTCCAACCCGGAGACGGTGCCTGTTGCAGGACTCGGCAAATTTACTAAAAATCTCTGAACGGTACGCTAAAAGGAGGTGAAATCTGTGGTATGTAGAGCATGTCTCAGGAAAGTATTTAAGTGACAAGGTAATCATTTGGACTTGGTATTTTTTCTAATGGTTATTCATTTTGAGAGCTAGAGAGAGCACAAATTGGGTATGGGCAGCGGAGTGGGGAAGGAGCAGAAAGGGCGAGAGAGGATCCCAGGCAGGCCCCGTGCTGTCGGCAAAGAGCCCAGTGTGGGGCTCGAACCCACGAACCGTGAGATCATGACCTGAGCCAAAACCAAGAGTCAGATGCTTAACTGACTGAGCCCCCCAAGTGCCCCTGGACTTAGCATTTTGATTGGGACTGGAAAGCAAGTAAGGACGGATGAAAATCCTCACTTTTGAGAATGTTCATCCCAGTGCCTTGTACTAGCCCAAGGTTCAAAAGCGAAGATTAGCTACGTTACGGTCCCTTCATACGGTAGAGCATACGAGGCTATCGTAAGTGATGCAGGGAAAACGCGACAACCAAAATGTGTCACTGGAAGAAATCATGGCGCAGTCACCCTCGGGCTGTACTGCATTCCATGCCAAACAGGCCATTTAAAAATATGTTAGATCACATGCACCACACGCAGGAACGCGTGCAGAACAGGGCACCGGGCAGGACACGTCAGGAATGTGGGGGGGTATCTAGGTATACACGCTTGCTTGCGTGTGTGCTGGGAAAGATAAATACCAAATTGGTCACCATGCTCGTGCTTTGGAAGGGGGCATGGCGGGGCGGGAGGATTTCCCCCCAAAGTTCAATGAGGGGTCCGGAAGGATGGGCACCAAAGCTCCAGAACGCTGGTCCTGGGCCAGGTGCAATTTGTATGGTTTTTTTATGATCTTTTTCACCGTTCCTTTTTATTGGAGAGGGAGGTTAGTACAGGGGTCAAGAGACGGCCTAGTTTTAGGGGCGCCTGGGTGGCTCACTCGGTTAAGCGTCTGACTTGGGCTCAGGTCATGATCTCACAGTTCGTGGGATCGAGCCCCACATCAGGCTCTGTGCTGACAGTTAAGGGCCTGGAGCCTGCTTCAGATTCTGTGTCTCCCTCTCTCTCTGCCCCTCACGCTCTGTCTCTGTCTTTCTCTCAAAAATAAATAACCATTAAAAAAAAAAATTTAAAAAAAGAGAGAGAGAGAGAGAGACGGTATGGTTTTAAATCCTGGCTCTTCTGGCGACTTGCTGTGAGGTCTTGAGCAAATTACTCAGCCGCTCCGTGTGGCAGCCTCCTGCCTCGCTGAATGTCGCAGCACGCCCACCACAGCTTGTGAGAACTAAGTACGTCGTGTCCGGGAGGCACGCGGAACACGGTGCAGCACAGAGTGTTCCCCGTTAGCACTCATCGGTACACAGGAACTTCACTTCTGTGCGGAAAACAGAAAGGAGTATGAAACCCCAGGCACGGACGCCCTTGTCCCATCACGTCAAGTTCGTTCGGTGGGAACACAAGCAAGAGGCGACGGGCACGGGCTGGAGTCGGGGGAGCCGGCAGCGCGTGCCCGCTGACCAACACTGACGTAACCGCCCTCCCTGTGGGCCACAGCCAGACCAGGGGGTATCTGGCCGGGAGGCTCCCAGGTGCCGTGGCTCAAGACGTGACCGATTCCTCCTGTGGCCGTCACCACGGCGACCCGCTGCCTCACGACGGCAACAATTAGTGTGTGCGACCAGGCCGATGGCAGAGACTCCTGAAACAGAACCGCTCTGTACCGACACTTACGCCTAGTAATTGACCTCCGTGGGACTTGCGGCCTCACCTTGAGACCTATGATACAAAACAGGGTCATTACCTGACTCTTGAGCCAGCAGAGGTAAAAAAAAAAAATCATCAACAGTCATGTGCTAAAAACACAGAGCGAACCTCTGCCTTCCTGAAAATCACTGGGTTCCGAACTAGCCCCGTGTCCCCTCCCTCCTGTTGCAGCCGGTACCTGAAACGTTCGCATCCCCAGCAGCCTTTCCTTCAAGGTGCACGGTGCTGGGAACACGGTCGTCGAGGCAGGAAGCCACATCCGCTGAGTGATCGCCACGTACCCAATTCTTGCATCGCTCTCAACTCTGCCAGGTAGGCATTTTGATCTCCAGGGCCTGGAGAGACCTTTCTCTCTCGGGGAAGCCCGGGAGTGGCAGCACTGAGGATCAAACGCAGAAACTCCGCCTGCAACACCTCTGCTCCTCCACCTGCTCTCGTCCTGCCAGCCTCCTTCCCATGTGCTTCTTGCCTTTCACTCCAGCTGCGAGGCATTCCTCCAAAAAACCTCTACGCCCCCCAGAATTGTATGCCACCTAACCAAAAATACACACCAGGAGCTCCTGGTGTCCTGGAGTATGTATTTTTCATGGCGGTCACAGTCGATAGTAGCATTTTATTTTTCATTCACTTTGTTTCTCCAAGGCTGACCGGTTTGCAACAGGGCCCCAGGGTCTCACCTCCAGAGCCGTCCTCATCGTCACCAAACAAACTGCAGACGCTCCTGCTTTCAGAAACGGATTTTTCGAGGTGGATTCTGTTTGCCTTAGGCACCTGTCCTCCGGTATAAAATGTTAAAGACAAACGCATACGTGAACTTCTGTCAGTGGTATTTAGTCCACTTAGCCTCTAGACCTATAAGCTGCAGCTGAGGACGCTAGGTGGACCACAGCTGAACTAAACCGCCGTGCCCGAGGAATCATCTGTGAGCTTCTTCTGACGGGGCTACACAGACATTTTTAAACATCCCCGTTTATTGTTTACGGCTTAGAAAAGAAAACTGACGTTACCAAACCACAATACGTACCTCTGATCAAAGCTAATTAATGACATCATTCACAGTTATTCTATCAGTCTGTACTGAAATGGATGCCTAATAAGCACTGGGATCAACCAGGACGACAACAGCTGCCTTCTCTCGTGTGCTGATGTCCAATTATTTTTGTGTGGAATGCCGCGCAAGAGGGACAGAAGTCAAAGCTGAGCATCAGCTCTCCCAAAAAGAAACCTGTTTTCACCAGTGCAGGCTTTCATTGCAGCAAATTCGGATTAACAGAGGCACCTGCCTTCATAAAGCTATCAAGAGGAAACCCAGCCAACGGGCACCTCGTCTCAAGTCAAAGGGCATGAAAAAGCGGCCACGATCCCACCAGAAACGAGAACTTACGGTATTTTGTACGTCACCCAAGACAATACTGAGCCGTCGTGTTATCCCTTATAGGATACCATTAAAAAACTTCTCACGTGTATGAATAAGGTAAGTATATAAATACAGATTCCTCAAGTTGTCAGGATACCCTCCAACTCTTCTCTGGTGAGATATTTTATTAAATAAAGAACCAGCAAAGTATTTCCCCTGGAGTTAGGCTGAGTTATGGTTTACAGAGAACGTAACAAGCTCTCACACGCTCCAGTTTTGTTAGCCTAAATCTTACATTTTAAATGTTCAAAGGAAAAGACTGCTCCTTGGAGAGAGCCATCCTTTGTGTGTTCATTACTTTGAAATTAGAGGTTTAAAGTACAGTCTTAAGGACACTGTAACCACAGGGAACAGATCACCTCTTCCGGGGCAGCCTAGGCAGGCAACGGTGCGAACGCAAAGGAAGGAGAGACTCGACCAGACGACACTCGGCACCAGCGCCCCGTTTCCGCACTCGATACTCTACACAACGAACCACGATGTGAACGACAGATACCGTCTGAGGACTCAGCCCAGCTACCTGGAAGCTGCATGAAGGGTTATGAAGAGAAGGCATGGAGGTGGCCCGGACTCCGGGGGCCTATCCGTCAGGCGCGCGCACGTCTAGCTGACGCCCGCGTCCCAGCGGAACAGTGACACGAGCTCTCTATTCCTGCCCATTCTCCTTGCTCTTCCTCGCCCGCATCCGTTTGTTCTACGCATCATACCGGGGGGGGGGGGGGGGG
>NW_024412442.1:6677802-6698919 GCF_014898765.1 Herpailurus yagouaroundi
CCCCACGTGGCTACATTCTGCTCGTAAGCTCGCCTGCTCTTCAGAGGGCTGTAAACCGCTGACGGCCAAGGCAAGTGCAGAGGGCAAGGTCACCAACACCCATCACTCCTTCTGGCAGTCCTGGTGCAAGTAACATGCTGTGTGTGGGGTCTCCAGGGCGACAAGTCACACGAAGACCACGGGAATAACCTTTTGTTCCAAACTACAACTACTCAGCCTTAAAAACAGCTGAAAGGATGGCCAAGTTTTCTCAATACACATGTTTTTCCCATTTCTTTTAAAAAAGGACATGCTTGGGGGCACCTGGGTGGCTCAGTCGGCTAAGCGTCCAACTTTGGCTCAGGTCACGATCTCACGGTTCATCAGTTTGAACCGGGCTCTGTGCTGACAGCTCGGAGCCTGGAGCCTGCTTCAGATTCTGTGTCTCCCTCACTCTCTGCCCCTCACCTGCTCGTGCTCTGTCTCTCTCTCTCTCTCAAATGAATAAACATTAAATAAATACATAGATGTATATTGTGTATATTATGTGTATGTATATTATGTATGTATATATATGTATATTATATATACACATATACTTGAGGGGCACCTGAGTGGCTCAGTCCGTTGAGTATCTGACTCTTGATTTCGGCTCAGGTCACGATCTCACAGTTTGTGAGCTCGAGCCCCACACGTCGGGCTCTGTGCTGACAGCTCGGAGCCTGGAGCCCGTTTAGGTTCTGTGTCTCCCTCTCTCTCTCTGCCCCTCCCCTGCTCGCACTCTGTCTCTGTCTCTCTTTCAGAAATGAATAAACATTAAAAAAATAAAATAAAATAAAAAAGGACATGTTTAAAAAATCTTTACGGGGCGCCCGGGTGGCGCAGTCGGTTAAGCGTCCGACTTCAGCCGGGTCACAGTCTCGCGGTCCGTGAGTTCGAGCCCCGCGTCGGGCTCTGGGCTGATGGCTCAGAGCCTGGAGCCCGTTTCCGATTCTGTGTCTCCCTCTCTCTCTGCCCCTCGCCCGTTCATGCTCTGTCTCTCTCTGTCCCAAAAATAAATAAACGTTGAAAAAAAAATTTTTTTTGAAAAAAAAAAAAAATCTTTACACCAAAATAAAAACAATGTTTTTAATGAACTTTTTCAAGAGATAGGGTATATATATCATGGGAAAAAAAACATTTTCAACACATGAAATAAGGCTAACTTCTCTCATTTAAAATGAGCTGATATGAGTCAATATGCTATAGACAAGATCCCTAAACAGGGAAGAAAGGAGGAAAAAGAAGTGAATGGAGAAGGAAGAAAGCACAAAGCTACTCACAGGAACAGGCAACTCCCCAGATGGGCAAAAATGCTAAAGCCTGGTCCCAACCACGCCGCTGGGGCCACGGAAAGCCTCGGCCAAGGGAAATGAATGTGCGTAACCTCTCCAGAGAGCAATCTGGTAATGTCTGTCAAAGTGTATAATGCGTTTATCATCTGACCTAGCAATTTATTAAGGATTTAACCTACAGATACCTCCGCAAGATGTTTATTTACAAAAAGGCAGACTGTGATAACCCCGATAGCTAACCGCAACACCTCCTCGCAAATACCTGGCAGCTACTAAAGACAGCCAGAGATAAGGCACCGGTGACATCAATTAATACACAGCTGTGCCATGAAATTATGTACAAATCACACCAAAGTGAAGAAGTGAGATTTGTGTGTCCACAGAAAAGATCTCTAAAAATGTAATAGGAGGGGCAGCTGGGTGGCTCCGTGGGTTGGGGTCTGACTCTTGATTTCAGCTCAGGTCATCATACTGGGGTCGTGACGTTGAGCCCCGAATCCGGCTCCGCACTGAGCGTGGAGTCTGCTTAAGGTTCTCTCTCTCTCTCCCCTACTCACGCACGCAACGCTCTCTCAAAATAAATAAAAAGCGAAAGAAAAGAAAGATGTAACAGGAAAAGTATACTGAAAAAGGCTGCAGAAAAATATATTTAAGTATATATATTTAATACCTTTGTTAAACAACGTAAAAGGCAGAGAGCCAGATAGATGCTGACATGGGCTAAAAACATTTTTTTTTTTTTTCTGGAAGAAATCACGAGAAATGTAGTAACAGTTATATTTGAAGTGAGGCTTTTACCTCTTTTTCTGTGCCTTTTGATACCATTTGTGCGTTGACTGCATATATGCTCTCTTTTTCTTTATCTTCAACATCAGATGCTACCTAAATGTAAGATCACAAGCAATTAATTATCTTCTCTCTCAGCACTCTGTGTTTTAACAAAACCTACCTTTAAAAAGCCCAGAAAATGGAGAGTGTCTATAGGCCTTAACATCTGAACCTCGCAAAACATACTTAATGAGTTAAAGGCTTTTTCGGAGAGTTCTGAGGGAGAAAAACAGAACGAAATACAAAGTGAAACAGACAAAGAAGGCAGGGCCGATGGCTCCATATCAACTGGGTCCAAGGTCAAGGCTGAGAATTTCTCCCTCTCTCACGTTTTAAACAAATGATAAATTACACACTGCATGGAGCCAGGGGGCACCAAGTCACAAACGAATCCCGCAGCGCAAACCTGTGTTTTGCAGCAAACCGTCTTGAGGGAAAGTCTTTAAGGAGCTCTTCTGGAAGAACCATTCTTCCATATTCACAAGGAAGCGGTACAGAAATGCAGTGGTAACTAACTAAAAAGCCCACCGCGCACAGAGAAAACGCCAGCCCTGTAAGGCATTAGGGAAGTCTCCGACAAATGGTTATAAAGCCCAAGAGATAAAATCCCAAACTGAATTACACGCAATTACAATTCTAGGTGGTACCAAACAGTAAAGCCTGGGTGCCGTCTGGCTGGAAGGCACTTCATAAATGGGGCGCTAGTTCCTTATCAGCCATGTTATTTATCCGAGGGGCAAACAACAAAAAAGAAAGTGTAAAAAGCGTAATCCTCAGCAGTCCCCTAGTGGTAAGTCAAAGACACAACGCAGGTAAGCAAACCACTCAGTGTTAAAAGTCTGAGGAATATGGTGAAGTACCATGGCGGGGGGTGGGGGCGGGATATGAAACCACCCAAACGTGTATGTATCACGAGCAACCGTCTGGTTGAATAAAAGAAACATACAGGTTCTGAGAAAAAGGGTGGGCTCTTTCCTCTCTGTGCCAGTTTATCAATTTAGTGCCTCTTGGCTACAAATTCACCCTTGATTGCCTGATCTGCAAAAATGCATCTGGGTCCCTTAAACACGGGTTTCACTTGCCGGCTGGTTTTCTCAGCACAAGGAAGTTTCTGGAAAGACACCGCGGTACAGAAGGCCGGCTCCTGGCTCCGGGGCGGCAGCTGCCTGTGACAGTGTCACAGCGAGGCGTCTGCAGTTAGACACCCGGCCCGCAGCCACTCTACACCAGACCGCGTGCCCCAGCTACGTCCCCTCCAACGTCTAGGTCCCGATGTGCACCAGCTCTCACTGGGCTGTAAGGTGCAGCCTCTTCCTTCCCCCCCAGGACCCATTATTTCTATGTCCTACACAGGTCTGCTTACTTTTTTATTAGCTAATCCATCATGGCTCCAACCCCTCGTCGTAGCTGATAATTCTGTTTTTTTTTTTTTTTTTTTTTTTTTTTTTTTATAATGTGTATGTATATGTGTTTATATCATTGGCCTGCTTCTCCATTTGGTGGTTGTTCTGAAGTTTTCTTTTCTTTTCTTTTCTTTTCTTTTCTAACGTTTCAGTTTAGTTGCTGATGGCCAATAATGTCTAACCTCCCACAGTTCTTATTGTGACAACCGTTTTCATTTTTCCCCGTGTTTTCTTTTTTCAATTTTATTTTACTTTTTCACCACAGTACCATTAACCCAGTGTGGCACCCGTTCCGGGGGTACCACCCAGGGACTCACCGATTCTCCACGTTACTCTGTGCTCACCGGTCAGTGCCCTTCATCCCTATCACTGTTCCGCCCATTGTATCTACTATCCTTAACAACACTTGACCCAGAGCCTGCTCTAACTCCGTCCCCGTTCAAGTGGTTGCCTGGCTTCCGCTCCCAGAAGAGGCGGCCCGACACACGCCCTTTGCCTGCCAGCATTTCTGCCGTAGGTCCCCTGGCAAACTTTCCAAGTGAAAGAAAGAGCAAGAACCTGCATTTCTCCAGGTCGGCGCCCAGCTGCACGGCCACACATCGGCGCAGCTCTCCGATCCCCAGGGTGCTCACCTCTCACAGCTACGGACAATAACGGGCCACAGTGTCGAGTCCTGAGACTCAGTGAAGCCAGCACAGGCACGGCATGAACCTGGCAGCCGGCACACTTTATCGGACTTAACACGCCATGGCTTCCCCCACCTGGCGCCCTGACGCACAGGGAGCCGGGACCCAGACCTGCTGACTCCTCCGTGCTCCAGGGATCAAGAAAGATTAGATATTCAGAAAACAAACAAAGCGGGGAAAAAAATAAAGATAGAAACAAAACTTCATGTACGTTTCCCTTACTTTTCACAATAAGCTACTTTCACAATAAAATTCTAAGTAACAGTCACAGCCAAAAGGCAGAAAGGAAGAAGTGCCATGATTTTGCAAGTGTATTAAAACGGTTTTGGTACGAAATTCCCATCTGCATCCCAGTCTCCTGGAGTGACCCCTGAGCGACAGAGCATGGGAGGCCCGCCTGGGACCTCACACGGGCCGCTGAGCCGGGCCTGGGATGACGCCTGTGGCCTCCCCCTTGCCCCTTCCCCAGCAAGTCCTCCCTACCCTGAGGCCCTGGGCAGAGGTGCGTGAAGACGGGGTTCATTCCACTGAAATGGACCCCTAGCACAGGGGACCCCTAGCGAGCCCCTCTGGAGCAAAGACCAGGTCATCCTCTTCTTCGCTGTGTGGCCACTTCATGGAAGTGACTGAGAACAGCAGTGCCAGCCTCAGAAGCACAGAGAAGGCCTGACCACAGTGATCACCCCTCAGTAAATGTAAACCATCCCACGACACAACACAGAGAACAAAACGCACAGGTTTATTTATTTATTTTTAATGTTTTTATTTATTTTTGAGACAGAGAGAGACAGAGCATGAGCAGGGGAGGAGCAGAGAGAGAGGGAGACACAGAATCCGAAGCAGGATCCAGGCTCCGAGCTGTCAGCACAGAGCCCGACGCGGGGCTCGAACTCACGGACTGTGAGATCGTGACCTGAGCTGAAGTCGGACGCTTAACCGACTGAGCCACCCAGGCGCCCCTAAAACGCACAGGTTTAAATTAGAGATCTCTGCAAAGATTTCATGCAGTGAAAAGCAGCTGAAGGCCTTAAATTATGCCTGCTCAACATTTACTCATTTACTTGCCAAGCATGGATTTACTGAATGCCCACTGTCTGCTGGGTGCAAATTTACAGTTATCATAAGTCATCATATGAGCAAGGAGAGTGGTGGGCTCTGGGTAGAAAACATAAAAAGGAAACTGAATTTAAAAATGTCTATGAGGTTACAGTAAATTGAAGAAATACCAGGAGCAAAAATGTCCATGATCCAGAGCTGACGGCACACTGGGAATCAATTTATTTTTGGTATCTGTATAGTCAAGATATAGTATTTTCAGTTGGATGTTCTTTTCAGTGCCTTCTCCTTCTCCCTTGTTTTGGCCAAAATGACAAACCACAGGGACCCCGAGAAGAGAGAGGTCCTGAGAACTGGCCAGGTGTAAATGGTTATTTATCGAGCCCTAGTGAACTCACCCAGAAGACCCCCTTCCCTGAATCCTCAGCTACAGGCCCTCTGACCTCCCGCTCATCCTTCTGGCTCCGGGATAGGGGCTTCCTAGATTCTTTATCTTCCCTACCCAATTGGACAGGACTGCCTTCTTTATCTTTGTAATTTGGTGACCACAAACATATTATTTAAAAACAACATGAAAAGTCTGACACTGAGGGGGAATACAGCCCCAGAGTAGGAGGACCCTAGGCTCCTCTCATCCCACAAATACTACGTAGATAATTATCAAGTCATCCTAAATATCCCAAAAACCGACCTGAAGATCGGCAGAACAAAACTCCATAACCAAAGCTGGATAAGAGGCCACATCAAAGAAGACAGGAAGTATGGAGATGCGGTTGAGGGAAAACACGGATCTTGGGTGCTGCAGAGAGGAGCGAGCCATGGTCGGAGAAGGCAAGAGAGGAGCACACCTGGAAGGCACAAGAAGAACTTTTCCCCAAAGCCATTGGCTTGGAAAACGAGAGGGGCTGAATTTTTGACTTCTAGCAACAAGCGGGGCTTAAAGCCAGCAGGCTTGGCTGGGATAGAGCCTGGAGGGCACTGTGTTGCTTCTGGAGAGAAGGCAGGAAAACAACCTGGGGGCAGACAGTGTGGGTGTGGAAACAACATCTGAAGAATGCCTGGGGCCAACTATTTGATCTCAGAGCACATCCCTGAGAGGCGGCCTCCAGGGAGATACCTCTCCAGGAACAAAGAAGCTGGCTAAGGCCATTTGCCTCCTCCACCGCTCAGCATAAGCACAGAGCCACCAGAGGGAAGCAGCAGGGTGCGGACACTGGCTGGCTGACCTGCTTACACCAAGTCCCACACCCTGTACTCTGGCAGGACTGCCCCTCTCAGTCATGCTTGCCTCTGTCCCAGCACAGCAGGCACCTTCCCACAGAAGAACAGCACAAACCGCTGCCCACAACATGTCCCCCAACCAGAGAGCTCTGCAGGGCCTCAGTTCTGGTGGAGGTGGCACCAGATCTCATTTCACAAGCAGACCAGAACACACCTAGTTAAAACTCTCCACATTCAGGCTAGGGCCCAAGCACTGCCCACAGCAGACAAGGAGAGCCTCTGCAGACCAATAGTCTGAAGGTAGAGCAGCCAAAACACAACAGCAGAGCAGAGGCAGCAACACACTGGAGACACTCCCTGAAGCACTGGCTCTGGGCACTACATGACCTTTTCTTCATAAGGTCATTACTTTCAGGAGCAGGAGACATAACTGGCTTTTCTAACACAGAGAAGAAGGCAGAGACTTAGACAAAATGCAAAGATGGAGGAATGTATCCCCAATGAAAAAACAAGGTGAAGCCACAGCCAGAGATCTAGGAGAAACACACAAGTAACATGCCTGATGGAGAATTTAAAGCAACAATCATAAGGATACTCACTGGACTTGAGAGAAGAATAGAAGACATCAGGGAGATCCTTACCACAGAGATAGAAGAGTTAAAAAAGAATCAATCAGAGACAAAGAGTGCAATAAAGGAGACTGCAAACAGGCGTGATGCAATGAACACGAGGATGGAGGAACCAAAGGAACTAATAAATGACACAGAACACAGAATTATGGAAAATAATGAAGACGAACAGCAGAGTGAGAGAAGAATTAAACAACACGAGAATAGACTTAGTGAACTCAGTGACTTCATCAAACATAGTAGCATTTATATTACAGGGATCCCAGAAGAAGGAGAGAAAGAAAAGGGGGCAGAAAACTTACATGAAGACATAACAGCAGAAAGCTTCCCTAACCAGAGAAAGGAAACAGACATTCAGATCTTGGAGTAACAGAGAACACCCATAAAAATTAATAAAAGCAGGCCAACACCAAGACATATTGTAAATAAATCTGCAAAATACAGTGATAAATGAAAAACAAACAAACAAACAAACAAACAAAAAAAGCAGCAAGGCAAAGCGTGTTCTTAACTTACAAGAGAAAACCTGTAAGGCTAGGTGCAGATTTCTCCACAGAAACTTGGCAAGCCAGAAGGGACTGGCACGATATATTCAAAGTGCTGAGAAAAATCTACAGCCAAGAATACTCTATCCAGCAAGGCAGTCATTCAGAATAGAAAGACAAAGAGGTTCCCAAACAAAAATTAAAGGAGTTCATGACCACAAACTAGTCCTGCACAAACTAGTAAAGGGGACTCTGTGAATGGAAAGGAAAGAACATAAATGAGAACGTGAAGGTAGGAAACACAAAAGTAGTACAAATTAATGTTTCTATAAAAAAAAATCAGTCAAGGAACTCACAAAATAAAAGGATGTTAAATATGACAACAAACACCTAAAACATGCAAAGGGCAGAAATAAAGAGTGGGTTCAAACTTACACGACCATCAACTTGATACAGACTGCTATATGCAGAAGACGTTATATACAAATTTAACGGTAACTACAACTTAGAAACTACTAATAAATATGCAATGAATAAAGAAAAAGGAATCAAAATATATCACTAAAGAAAACCAGCAAACCATGAAATAAAGATAAGAAAGGATCAGAGACCATCTCCAGAAACAACCACAAAACAGGTAATAAAATGGCAATAGATACAAGTCTATCAATAATAACTGTAAATGTAAATGGTCTAAACACTCTAATCAAAACACACAGGGTGAATGAATGGGTAGAAAACAAGACCCACCTCTATGCTATCTACAAGAGAATCATTTCAGCCTGAAAGACATCTGCAGATTAAGAGTGAAGACATGGAGAAACATTCATCATACAAATGATCGCCAAATAAAAGTCAGAGTAGCAACATCGGACAAACTAGACTTTAATACAAAGTCTGTAACAGGAGACAAAGAAGGACACTATATAATAACAAAGGGGACAATCCAACAAGACAATATAACTACTGTAAATATTTATGCATCCAATATAGGAGCATCCAAATATATAAAACAATTGATGACAAACACAAAGGAAATAATCGATAGTAATACAACATTAGTAGGGGAACTTAACACCCCACTTAACAGATGGACGGGTCGTCTCAACACAAAATCAACAAGGAAGCAATGGCTTTGAATGACACATTGGACCGGATGAGTTGAACAGACATATTCAGAACATTCCATCCTACAACAGCAGAATACACATTCTTTTCAAGTGCACACGGAACATTTTCCAGAACAGAGCACATATTAAGCCAAAAAACAGGCCTCAACAAATTCAAGAACACCGAAGTCATACCATGTACCTTTTCTGACCACAATGCTATGAAACTTGAAGCCAACCACAGGAAAAAATCTGGAAGGACCACAGACACATGGGACGTTAAATAATATGCTACTAGACAATGAATGAGTCAACCAGAAAATAAATTTTTTTAAATCCATCGAAACAAATAAAAATGAAAACACAATGGTTCAAAACCTTTGGGATGCAGCAAAGGCAGTTCTGAGAGAGAAGAATTTACCAATACAGGCCTACTTCAAGAAGCAAGAAAAATCTTACACTGAAAAGGGCAGAAAAAGAACAACAAACAAAGCCTAAAGCCAGCAGAAAGAAGGAGATAATAAAGATCGGAGCAGAAATAAATGACATACAAACTAAAAAAATAAATAAAAATAATAGAACAGATCAATGAAACCAGGAACTGGTTCTTTGAAAAAATTGATAAAACTGATAGGTCTCCAGCAAAGACTCACTAAAAAGAAAAGAGAAAAGGCCCAAATAAATAAAATCACAAATGAGAAAGGAAAGTAACAACCAACACCCCAGAAATACAAACATTTATAAGAGATTATTATGAAAAACTATATGCCAACAAATTGGACAACCTGGAAGAAATGGATAAATTCCTAGAAACATATAAATTATCAAAACTGCAACAGGAAGAATGAGAAAATCTGGGGCGCCTGGGTGGCTCAGTTGGTAAAGCGTACAACTTTGGCTCCGGGTATGATCTCACAGCTCGTGAGTTCAAGCCCTGCGTCGGGCTTTGGGCTGACAGCCTGGAGCCTGCAACCTGCTTCAGATTCTGTGTCTCCATCTCTTTCTCTAACCCTACCCCGCTTGTGTGTGCACTCTCTCTCTCTCCTTCAAAAGTAAACATTAAAAAATTAAAAAGAAAGAAAGAAAGAAGGAAGGAAGGAAGGAAGGAAGGAAGGAAGGAAGGAAGGAAGGAAAGAAAGAAAGAAAGAAAGAAAGAAAGAAAGAAAGAAAGAAAGAAAGAAAGAAAGAATTTGGACACACTAATTGCCAGCAATGAAACTGAATCAGTAATCAATAAACGCTCAACAAACAAAAAAGTCCGGGACCAGATGGCTTCACAGACGAATTTTAAAAAGAGATAATACCTATTATTTTCAAACTGTCCCAAAATATTGGAAAAGGAAAACTTCCCAATTTATTCTGTGAGGCCAGCATTACCCTACTACCAACACCAGATAAAGACACCACAGAAAAAGAAAACTATAGGCCACTATCTCTGACGGGCATAGATGCAAACATTTTCAGGAAAATACTAGCAAACTGAATCTAACAATACTTTAAAAACATCATTCACCACAATCAAGTGGGATGTATTCCGGGACAGCCAGGGTGGTTCAATATTCACAAATCAAGCAACATGACCATCACATCAATAAGAGAAAAGAGAAGAACCATATGATCCTTTCAATAGAGGCAGAAAAAGCATCTGACATAGTACAACATCCATTCATGATAAAAACCCTCAACAAAGTAGGTCTAGAGGAAATACACCTCAACAAAACAGGGGCCATGTACGAAAAACCCACTGCTAACATCATCCAAAATGGGGAAAATCTGAGATCAGGAACAAGACAGGGGTCTCCACTCTCATCACTTTTATTCAACACAGTCCTAGAAGTCCTAGCCACAACAGACAGCAAAAATGCATCCAAATTAGTAAGGAAGAAGTAAACCTTTCACTATCTGAAGGTGACATACTATATATAGAAAACCTGAACAACTCCACCAGAAAACCGCTAGAGCTAATCGAACTATTTCAGTAAAGTCGCAAGATACCAAATCAACGTACAGAAACGTGTTGCACTTCTATTCACCAATAACGGAGCTGCGGAAAGAGAAATTAAGGAAACAGTCCCATTTATAATTTCACCAAAGATAATGAGATTATCTAGGAATAAACGTAACCAAAGAGATAAAAGACCTGTACTCTGAAAACTATAAAACACTGATGAAAGAAACTGAAGATAACACAAAGACATGGAGAGACATTCCACGCTCATTGACTGGAAGAAGAAATTCTGCTAAAATGTCTATACACCCAGAGTAATCTACAGATTGAATGCAATCCCTATCAAACTACCAACAGCATTTTTTACAGAGCTAGGACAAACAATCCTAAAATGTGGAGCCACAAAAGACACCGAATGGCCAAAGCAATCTTGAAAATGAAAAGCAAAGCTGCAGCTACTGTAATTCCAGATTTCAAGTTAAATAACAAAGCTGTAGTGATCAGAACAGTATGGTACTGGCACAAAAAACAGACACACAGATCAACAGAACACAACAGAAAAACCCAGAAATGAGCCCACAATTATATGGTCCATTTATCTTCAACAAAGCAGGAAAGAATACCCAAGGGGAAAAAGACAGTCTCTTCACAGATGGTGCTGGGAAAACTGGACAGCTACACGCAAAAGAATAACACTGGGCCACTTTCTTACAGCAAACACCCCCCCACACAAAATTCAAAATGGATTAAAGACCTCAATGTGAGACCTGCAATCATAAAAGTCCATGAAGAAAGTATAGGCAGTAATCTCTGTGACATCGGCCGTTAATAGCTCTTTCCAGATGTTTCCTGAGGCAAGGGAAACAAAAGTAAGAATGAACTACTGGGATTCCATCAAAATACAAAATATCTTCACAGCGAGGCAAACAATCAACAAAACTAAAAGGCTGCTGGCTACCTACTGAATAGGAGAAGATATTTTTCAGATGATATGCAATAAAGGGTCATTATCCAAAATACATCAAGAACATACAAACTGAACACCCAAAAAATGGATAATCCGTGAAAAAAATGGTCAGAAGACATGAAGTGACATTTTTCCAAAGACGACACACGAACGGCTAATAGACACATGAAAAGCTGCTTAAACACCCCTTAGCATCAGGGAAATGCAAATCAAAACCACAAGATATCACCTCACACCTGTCAGAATGGCTAAAATCAGCAAGGCAAGAAACAACGGGTGTTGGCAAGGATACGGAGAAAAGGGGACCGTCGTGCCCTGTTGGTGGGAACACAGACTGGTGCAGCCACCGTGGAGAACAGTATGGAGGTTCCTCACAAAGTTTAAAACGGAGCTACCCTACGTCCAGCAAATGCACTCCTAGGTATTTATCCAAATTAAAAAAAAAAAAAAAATGAACTAAGTGGTACATGCATCCTTATGTTTATCGCAGCATTATCAATAACAGCCAAATTATGGAAGCAGCCCAAATGTCTGTCGACTGACGAATGGATAAAGAAGGTGTGGTGTGTATATGTATATTTACAGACATATATATACATACACACCAGAGAATACATACAATGGAGTATCAGACATAAAACAGAATGAAACCTTGTCAGTTGCAACCACGTGGATAGAACCAGAGAGACTAATGCTAAGTAACATGTCTGAGAACAAATACCATATGATTTCACTCACAGGGAAAATTTAACAAATGGAAACAAGCAAAAGGAAAGAAAGTGAAACCAAGAAATGCACTCTTCGCTACAGAGAACACACTGATGGTCGCCGGAGGGGAGGCGGGTCGGGGATGGGATAACAGGTGACTGGGGACGAAGGCGTGTGCTTGTCGTGATGACCGCGGGGTGACGTTCGGAGGTGCGGAATCACTACCTTGAACTCCTGAGACTAGTGTTACACTGTAGGTTAACTCGCTGGAATTAAAATACCAACTTTGATTAAGAAAAAAAAACCAAACACCTTGCAAACAACGCACTTCAGCAAGTTTTCAACCAATTTAAGAACCTAAAACTGCGCCCGCTCTGCCGCAGGGTCTGCGCCACAGCCCCCGCCCCTAGGGGGACGGGAGTCCCGCTGGAGGGACGCAGTGAAAGCGATTTGCTGGATGCCGCGTGTCTGAAGGGGCTCACCCTGCCCCCAGCACCCTGCACCCCGCTCGAGAGGTACTCGGCTCAACACACAGCGGGCTGCCAGGCGTGGGCCCTTCCCGTCCCTGGTGTCTGGCTCTACCCCAGCGAAGGGCCTGCCCCGCGCGACGGAGGCCCCGGCGGAAGGGTCGGCACGTGCCTCGCCGCGGACCCATCTGGACCCCCCTCTGTGGCTTCGGCCCGGCTGCCCCTTGAGGGTCAGTACCCGGGCCCCCCATTCGTTTCCGCAGCCCGAGCCACGTGACTTCCAGCTGCGGCCGACCCCCAGGTCACGTGCCCGGCTCGCAGCCCGGGTACAAGACACCTCACCAACCTCCCCTGAGCGGTGAATCCAAGCGGCTTCTAGTCTCCTGCCTTGGGCCCGGGCCAACCCGCACCGGCCGTGCCCCACCTGCCCAAGGTTCAGCCCGGGCTGCTCTCAAACCTGCCAGGCTCTGCTACAATGCCAAATTCAAACGTGCACAAACCTAAAATTTTCAGCGACTTACCTTCATTTGGCTTAAAGGAGCAAAGTAAGCCCTGGAAATGTTTTGATTTACACAGGAATTCCTGGACAAGGGATTCAGTGCCGTCCGGCCTCTCTTCTCCCTGAGGCCGCACGCACCACCTTCCCCGGAGCAAGAGGAGGGAAATGTTCTGTATCTGCTCCCCACCCCCAACGAGGTCCGCGTGGCTACTGAACACCTGAATGCAGCGGGTGCGCGTTAGAAACCGGATTGTTCATTTTAGTGCATTTTCACTGCAAGGTCACGTTATGTGCTGTAGAAGTCTGCACGTGGCCAGCGGCCAGGGGACCGGGCAGCAGAATGCACGCGGCCATGCCCACTGTGGGGCAGGAGCTATGCCGAGGGCGTTCTGTGGGCTGTGGTGGGGCACGGGCAGGTGTAGACACAGGCTCTGTAGAGGGATCTCGAGTCACAGTTTAAAAACAACAACTCCCAGCCTCCCTGCTCCCCACCACGGACATGCCATGTTTGGAGACTGTGGTCCAGGCGGTTTCAGAGAAGGAAGCTCCTCGGAACACGGTGGCAGCCTGAGAAGGAAGAAGTCGGGAGGACACGGTGGGGGCTAAGGACAGGCCTGGACTTGAATCCAGGGCCGGGAAGGGGAGTAGCTCTTCACGCACAGAGAGCATTAGATGTCTCTCCGTTTTCCACCTGCTGGTCGGCTCCCTGCAGGGTCACTGGGACACAGTGGTTTTTGCATCACACGCCATCTGGCCATCCTAACACCCCGGAGTCTGTGGAACACTGTGCCCCCCAACCTCCCCGATCTGGGCTGGCTGGTGAGGACTGGTTTCTGGGTTGGAAACATTTCATTTCCACATCTCCACCCGAGGCACAGACAGACACAGAGTAAACATCATCAGGCTCCTGACCCTCCCGAGGACTCCGCTCCTGGAAGTGAATGCTAAGGCTGTAAGAAGGTGACTCTCCCGGGTGACCTGCTAGACAGGTCTTCCTCCAACGGCTGCTCAACCTCGCAAAAATCTATTACTGTCAACAACGTGGACGGCAGGAAAACTTCCAGCTTAACAGTGTCAACAAAGTATTAAAAAAGCAGTCTTGTATGAATAGATTTTAAAAGGAACCACAGCTTCCAGAACCGCAAATGCCCAAAAGACGGACATATCATCTTGACAACCAAGTAACCGCAGACTTCTTTCATTTAAAACTTTATTTCCTTGTATTTATTTAAAACCTTTAAAAGAATCTTAGCAACAAAAAACCACAGTGGGGGCACCTGCGGCCCGGTCAGTTAAGCATCTGACTTTGGCTCAGGTCATGATCTCAATTCGTGGGTTCGAGCCCCACGTCGGGCTCGGGGCTGACAGCTCAGAGCCTGGAACCTGCTTCGGATTCTGTGTCTCCCTCTCTCTCTGCCCCTCCCCTGCTTGTGCTCTGTCTCTCTCTGTCATAAAAAATTTTTAAAAAACACACAATGAAAAAAACCAGTGACATTCTGGCTATGAACTGCTCTGACCGGGGGCTTCTCTGGCTGCTAGGTAATCTGTGCAATTTCCTGACAATTACAGGATAGGCTCCCTAGCAAAGCCGGAATGGGTGAGATGATGTTGTAACTACAACGATGTGTCCCGGCTCGCTTTACTCATGCTCACGGGAGTCACTCACAGGACGAACCTCGCATTTCCAGCATGAATAAGCACTGAGCTACACTCCGTTTTTCTCAACACTTTCGAAGCAGCAGCAGGAGCATGCACACAAACCGAAAAACACACGAGACTGGTACTGCAACGGTCATCACACCCTTGCCTCACCAGTCCCAGAGACGAGCACGCTCACGGTGAAGATGAGCGCCAGCCGCGAAGCAAGCGTGTCTGCAGGGTACCGTCCCCTAGAGGACTCGCCGGGGTGGCCCGTTAGCCTTGCGGTTCATCAGCAAGACGATCAGGAGACGGCACATCTAACCGCACTCACGGTGGCATTAAAATAAAAATGCCAGCTGAACACGTGGGGGGAGAAGTACAAACCGTCACGTAGCCCGGAGGCTGGAATCTGCTGGCCGTGTGTTTGCTCGAAGCAGAATTCACGAGGAACCCCACGAGCAATCCCAAGAAAGCATGGTGGGCATGGGATGGAGCTACGTTCTGTGGCTTCCTGGGTGGCTGACACCGCACCGTGAGGTGGGGGGGGGGAGCTCTGCGGGGGTCAGGGGCCAGGGCAAGGTGAAGCGCGGTCTGGAACCTAACGGTCGGTCGGATCTCAAAGGCGCACAGACGGCCCCGGCACAGTGACAGGATCCCCCACGGACCCGCTCACCCCGCACATGTCTTTCGGTCCCTTTCGGGATCTGGTCTTCTCTCCCAAGTGAGAAGGGGCGAGGGGTCTACCCGGCCCTCACGTCCGGTACCCACAGACCAACCACGCTGCTGGTGGAAACCGGCGATTCCAGTGAAATGAAGGCTCTAGGAATTTCTGGGAGGGGGGTCGGATGTTTTTTCAGAGAGGAAGACTACACCCACGAGACCTATTTAAATCAGTACATCGAAGAATTCATCACACACCAAGCTTAAACTGTGAAGAATATAAGCCCACAGACACGGGTCAGGAAGTGCACTGTTCCGTTCTACTCTGACATTTTTAAATCGCTCTGCTCCCTCTGTGTCCGAGATGTGTCTGGGCCTTTCGGCGGGACTCCGTTTCAACCTGCAAAAACCTATCTTCACGTCTGGTGACTCGGCACAAGTCCAGAACCCGCAATCTCGCTAGCAAACAGTGCGGCACGCGACCCGGCAGAAGCAAATACACAGTCAGCCTTCGAGCCCTTTCAACATGCCTGTCGCAGCTCAGGGAATTTTCTAGTCTCACCCACATCTGAGAAAGCAAAGTGATGGGGAAGAACCCTAAGTGGGGAAATCATCGAATCGGGCTTCAAGAATTGTGGCCATGGCGCCACCTAGGACTCTACGTCGTCTGTCATCTCCTTCGTCCATCAGTAACCTTTCAGCTCCTCTGGATGATCAACCTCTTTCCTTCTGACCGCACAGAGGTCTGCGACTCTGTGTACCCAGCTCAGGGTTCTCTGGTAGAACCACCGAGTTTTCGTCATTATTGCTCTCAACCCAGCAACCCTCAGGCAGCGTGAGGCCAGGAGCGTCTGGCACGTCACCTTCTCTTTCCGTTCAACCAGGGGAGTTAAGCAAGTTTGAAGGGTGGCCTCATGACGGCCTACGAGCACTACGCAAATATCTCAGAAGTGGGTTTTGATCCCCAAGTCCTTCCTCTTCCACGTGCCGCTTGGGCTGTGGCTGCTGTGCTTTGCTCCCGGGCCGTTCCTGCTCTAACAGCGTGAAGTCTCTCCGCTGCTCCAAGAGGAAAGACTTCCACAAACCCAGAGACAGGCAAGTTGCCGGGAGAGCGTACTGACATTCACCCCACTTGAGGGCTCAAGTCCCGTGTTCAGTAGGATGCAAACGATTCAGTTCAAAGGCAGCAGGGACCTTGAGCGCAAAAACGAAATCTCTTTAAGAATCCACTAACAGCTACCCTACAACCAAGCAATTGCACTACTAGGTTTTTATCCAAGGGATGCAGGAGTGCTGTTTCAAAGAGACACATGCACCCCCATGTTTATGGCAGTACTATCGACAATAGCCAAAGTATGGAAAGAGCCCAAATGTCCATCGATGGATGAATGGATAAAGAAGATGTGGTATATCATACAATGGAGTATTACTCGGCAATCAGAAAGAATGAGATCTTGCCATTTGCAACTGCGTGGATGGAACTGGAGGGTATTATGCTACGCGAAATTAGCCAGAGAAAGACAAAAATCATATGACTTCACTCCTATGAGGACTTTAAGAGACAAAACAGATGAACATAAGGGAAGGGAAACAAAAATACTATAAAAACAGGGAGGGGGACAAAACAGGAGAGACTCATAAATATGGAGAACAGAGGGTTACGGGAGGGGTGGTGGGAGGGGGGAAATGGGCTAAATGGGGGAGGGGCACCAAGGAATCTCCTCCTGAAATCACTGTTGCACTATATGCTAACTAACTTGCATGTAAATTAAAAAATAAATTACTAAAAAGAAAAAAAAAAGAGTCCACTAACTAACTCCAACCCTCCAACCTGAGTAAGAGCCTCTTGCTAAGCCAGGGAACTTTTCACTGCTGCGTCTCTCCGGCCAATCCTGGAAGACGAACCGAGCTGCAAAACTCTCTCCCTTTACAAAGCAGAGAGCAGGTGGGCTGTAGGCACCGTGGGCGGCTTGGCCAATCTTTCCACCCACGCCTCATCACACACGCACCAAATCCCTCTTAAGTCAGATACACGAACTTTCCACTGATCTCACGGATGTGCTGCCTGACTCACGGATGGCCTCCGGACTCCTAGAACACGACTGCCACACCAATGCGGTGACAGGAAGAGCAGTCACGTGAAAGCTTTGCTGCATCTTCCGTGGGGAGGCTGAGCGGGTATAGGAAGTCACTGAGGCTGCAGAGTTCACACGTTTGCGTGTACACGAGGCTGGGGGTGCTGCCTGTACCTTAAGGCACTAGGAAATCTATTAAGAGACCACAATATCAAGAGTAGGATGAGAAAACAGAGTTAATTAATCTGCCCAAGATCAAACGCTCCAAACAAGTTTTTACGGTAGAACAGCTCACAGAGGCAGAAAGGCCCCGGGCTGGTCCCAGCAGTGGGGTGGGGGTGGGGGGGTGAGTACAAGGCTGGAGAGGGGGGCGGGTAACAGGGCTCTTGCTGTGCCCGCTCTGGAGCGTTTCTGCCCTCGGTGCATGCCACGGGCCTTCCCCACAGGTCACAGTTCACACTTCCTAAGACTCCAGCCTCCTGAATCCTGACCAGGACCCCTTTTCTGTTTCTTGTCTTTCTGCTATTAGAAATCCAATTTCTCTATTCATCCTCTTTCCAAGTCTCACATGTCAGCAAGCCTCGGTTAATCCCACCACCAAAACCAATCAATAAATAAAAGTTAATTAAAAAAACAACAAAACAAAACAATGGCTTACTACTGTGCCTATAAACCGGACTGCAAGATTTATGTACGTGGCCTCGTTTATTCCTGCGACTCTCATGAGACAGGGACTGGGTTCTCACAGATAAAGAAACTTGCCCCAAATCACACAGCGGGTTAATTCAGTATGGCCGAGATACAAACACAGGCTTATCTGACTCCTGAACCCCTGTAAAATACTCCTCCGGGGAACGGAGCAAATGAGATCTTGCTGGGCTGCTAATAAAGTGTAGACGCTGTAAACGTGTGCACATTCCAGAACGCATGAACTCTCCCAGGCCCTTTCCTAAACAGACCCTTAACGCTCCCTCTGACAGAGCTAGAGCAAAGATCAGGATTCAAATTTCAGAAACACATACTGAAGAGTGAACAAGCAGGGGCTTTCAACCTCAGCACTGATGACATGCGGACTGGACCTTTCATTCCTGGGCAAGGGGCTCCTCCCACGCAGGCAGCCGCTAGCAGTGTCCCGGGCTTCTGCGCACTGAACGTGCACAGCACACTCCTCCCCACCAGCCCGGGAAACCACTGCGTTCAGCTGAGTGCCTCAGATCGCAACACTGTTAGTTAGATCATACTGATACCAAGAAAGAGCGCTTCTAACTTCTAGTTTCATGGAGATTTCTAGGATACCAGACGACAGCTCCTTAAGAGAAAACACCTGCTGGACTGGATAAAACATACACAACTGAGAACGTGACCCCCTGTGTTTCACTTTACAGGTCGCAACGACCATCTTTCAGCCTCTGTGCGAAGGTACGTGTCCCCAGCATCTTCAACCTCTGTTCAAAGTTTCCAGACCCGTGGCCAAACTGGATTACCCCATTCTGGGCACACACTGAAACACAGACCGAGAAACGTACACAGCCTTGCCCAAAGTGGTAAAGGCAGGATCAACAGAGGACTAGCGTCTCACACATACAATTTACATCAGGCTTGGTTTTTAAGCACTTCACGTGGATTATCTAATTTAATCCTTGGACATCTTTGACAACCATATAAAGTAGGTATTACTGACCGCGTTTTATGAATGAAGAGAGAGGCCCAGAACAGTCAAGTAACTTGCCCGAAGTCAAGCCAGAGTCCCTGCTCTGTTTTTTGTTTTTTAAGTTTGTCCACTCATTTTGAGAGGGAGAGAGAGAAAGAAAGAGGGAGGGGGGGCAGAGAGAAAGGGAGAGAGAATTCCAAGCAAGATCCATGTTGTCAGCGCAGAGCCCAACTCGGGCTTGAGCCCATGAACTCTGAGATCATGACCTGAGCCAAAACCAAGAGTTGGACGCTCAACGGACTGAGCCCCCCAGGCGCCCCCGAGTCCCCGTTCTTTACCATCATCTCCAGTGCTCCAGAGAACTCAGGGACCGTCGCCTCCTTGGTTCTAAATACTCCACCTCCGCCAGTGCGTGAGGTCTTTCCTCCAACTGTTATCAAGGGCCCCACACCGCTGGCACCTTGCGCGAGGCTGACGTCACCCTCCCGACCATCCCCCTTTGGGACAAGACACAAACCCACTTGTCCCACCTACATCTGTCCCACCTTGAGCAAAGAACACAGAGCACTTTGTTAACTGTCTGGCTGAGGCCGACCTGTCATCGCCTATGGCAATGCTGACATACCTGTCCGGTCACCACCAAAAAGGAAATGGGGTCAGATGGAAAGGACTGACGCTGGATACCGAACGTCGCCACTCTTTCTAAATCGATCCCTACCCGTCTTTTCAAGACTGTCATTTATAGTTCTGCTAGATGATGCCAACGTAAGCCCTGAGTGTCAAGTTTCCAGAACTGACCATCCCCCCCCCACCCCCAGTTTTGAAAGCCAAGCTGCCCGGCACACTTCCTCCCCTCCATGATTTTCGCAAGATAACCCCCCAGGGGTGTTATCATCACACCGGCATGTGCTTTCAACATCCTCCAGAACTCAAGTCACTTAGTGCGGCGAGGATTTAGACAGGTTTCGGGAGGAGGCTACGGCATTGGCATCTTGCCGCGGAAGGCAGGTGGGCGTTCTGTGTCAACAGACGGTGACGACGACGACAAGGTGGGGGTGTGAGCGGTACCCGGTTCTGGCATAGATACTGCAGCTCACGGCCTCGTTCTCTTTCATCGGGACATCCCAAGAGACGACCCAGCAGATGGACCCTCCTGCTGTCGGCCGCCCCTGGTGAGACACACGGAGACTTCGTCACCTTCACCTGACAAGAAAAGTCGTAGCGCGCGGAGCGTGACGTTCGCGACCTCACCGTTCCTAACAGACAGGTGCGACGCTAACCTGTGTGCTGAAAACAAGTTTAAAAACGTGTCACATCATGGAGAAACCACTGCGGGTGCACGCTCACACGCAGAGAATGCCACCGCTGAATGTCCACGGACCAGGCGGCTTGATTCGACAACGACAGAACTCCTGAGCTGCCCTTGCCCTAAGGTGAATGAGGAAGGAGCAGGAAGAATCTGCAAGTCCACAATGAAAAGGGCTTCAAAGAAAAAAAAAAAAAAAAACAGTAGAAAGTCACCCTAAATCAGTAACTATGAGGTGGTCACATGCGCTAACAGGTTCATCGAGAACAGGGCTTTGCTTAGTTAATATTTGAAGACCATGGGCTCCCAGAGTAAATGCGTTATTCCTTGAACTTCGGCATTTTGGCACGGGGGCAACAAGGAGCGTTTAAAATCTCTCTCTCTCTCTCTCTCTCTCTCTCTCTCTCTCTCTCTCTCTCACACACACACACACACACACACACACACACACACACACACACACAC
>NW_024412442.1:6699319-6701819 GCF_014898765.1 Herpailurus yagouaroundi
TACCAAAAAAAAAAAAAAAAAAAAGGCTTAAAATGGAAATGATTTCATTGACGCCACAGTAAATCAACTGTTAAAAAAGTAAGAATGATTTTCAAATACTCATTCCATCTGGGTTACTGTGCCCTAAACATAACTCTGGAGTAAAAATACTTAAAGGAAACTTTAGGTAACTGGGAATTGGCAAATCACAGAAGCCTCCAGAACCACCAGGTTCTGTGGACCAGTAAAGAAAGGAGTTGATGGTTAGTGGGAGTAGAGAGTTTTAACAGAGTAAGAATTTTTTTTTAAGTTACAAAGTAAATCTTCTTGGCTTTGGAGAAGATCTCCTAAGTTTAACTTTCGCATATTTGTTCAGAACCAGTCATTCTATAGGCCAAAATTTCTTCAAAATACTCATCAGCAAAGATGAGATCTAGAGTGAGATCAAAGGCCCTTTCTAAACTGGGATTTTCTGCAAACCAGCATGCAAGAGTGAAAGAACAGGGCACCAGGAACCCAGAGCTGCAGCTCTAATCCCAGCTCTGCCCATGAGTGACCAGGAAGCCAGCCCTAAGCAAACTGCTTCATCATCTCTCTTAAGGTCTCTAAGAATTCCTCCACCTGACAGACCAACGTTATGGTCAAAAAGGGCAGGTGCAAGGTAAGCCTATGACCTCACACTGATGCTTAGTAACAGGCATACATTCGCCCAGTCTAGATGATGAAGCTGAAAATCTCTGTTGACTCTCACATAAAAGTACTCTTATCATCCTGGATGCTTTAAGTTAAATTCTGGAGTCATCTGAGCCCTGCCCCTTTCCAGAGAATTCAGTATCAACAGGTATGATGAGGGCCTCCTATGTGGGCTTCACATATCTGTACCGTTTTCCCCCATTCCCAGCTCATGCACTCATCCCCCTATGCCAGGTCACCAAGGCTGGGTGTCCCTTGAATGCTCTTCCAGCGGCCAGGTCCCTCCCTCTGTGCTCCTAATGCATCATCGCCAGCACCTGATAAATGTGAAAGTCCAGCATGCCACCATGTCATAAACCTTCCCTCTCTCTACCAATTAGACAACCTGGTTTTATAGCAGAGATCAAAAGGAAAATATTTGCTTTATAGGCAACTTTCCTCAAACAGTCATGCAAATTAATACGTATTTTTAAGCACAGTGATTTTCTGTTTACAAAACTATTATAACCAGTTATGCTGGCCAAACTGATAATATGTTGGCTGTTACACCATGAATAGCTCTTTTATATCAGAAGGATACACACGCACACACACAAAACCTACAGGTATGCGAGCAACTCCGTCAACAACACCTACAGTCTCGAAAATGCAATTGTCCGTGTGTGTAGACATACACAGATACAGTGAAGTACATGAAAGAGGAAGGGAAAGTAGCCGTACAGGAAAGAGAGAGACAATTAAGTTTGCTTCTGTTGCCTAGGATCCAGTCAAACTTAAAATTCATAGCCTGGGTGCTCTGTCTAGGAAGCAAAGCTTAAAAATATGTTCACCTGCAACCATAACTCAAGGCACTTAAAAGACGGTTACAGTGACCTTTATGCTTGGGGAATTAGAACACAGTTGCCAATGCTGTTGGAATGTTCTCACCGTAGAAAAAGGATAACTGTTTCTAGGAGGTCTTTTTTCCCTAAAATTATTATGCAAAGTACAGACTATCATTGCACAGTTCAAAAAAAGTGACCATGAGCCCACGGGGCCCAGGCCACGGTGTCAGTCGTTCCAAAGCTGGCCTCCAACTGTCTAACAGCCATCTTCCACCTTGAAAACCCTCAGTCAAATAACCCAACTGGTCTGCTTGTTCCCTCGAAGCAGCAGGAACAGTACGTACAGGCTCCGGGGCTGATGACCTTCAACTTGCCCTTCATACTAGCTGTCACCTTCTAGACACTTCCATTTCCTGGAACCCTCCTCACGGGGTCAAGCCTTAGACAACTCTCCTTTCCTCCAAATGCCTACCGACCTTATTCTTTATAACTCCATCCCGAAATGGACTGCCAGAACTGTGGCATCTTCCTTCTTCCTGAGACCCCTGACCTTTCTCTCCCCCCAGATGACAAAAGTCCATCGGAGGAAGAGATCGTGTTTCAAAGACCAGGACGTAACAGATTCTGAAGAAACAGCTGTCGTTGAGATACATGGTGTTTCAGTTCTACGACGGCCGCAAAGGAGAAAGGAAAACCTTCCTTCTGACTGCTGCCCCCTCGAGAGTAAGCAACCATTGATGGCTGTTCAGACCAGTTGGCAAGCAGACCTCAAGTGGCAGGCGCGTTTCTCTGCTCTTTATGACATGCCCCAACGATACAGAGCGCCACTGCCGAGAGAGAGCGAACCGGATGCTTCCTAAAGGGAAGTACAGTTTACAAAAGAGTGTCATCACATAAAGTCTCAGTTCCTCCAGCACTGGCCCACTGAAGGAAACAGAGGCACTAAGTCATTTCACCTTCCGTTGCTGGAAAGGGACACACGTACACACATCTGCCAATCTTGC
>NW_024412442.1:6704319-6733652 GCF_014898765.1 Herpailurus yagouaroundi
CTTCTGCGTATATTGGACAAAAAAAGTTTGAAAGCCGTTGGTCCAAGATGGGACTTGAATAATAAATTAACCATGTGCCTTTTGAAGTCAAAGTGGAGAGGTGGTCAGAAGTAACAAGACAGAAAGTAGCTGAATTCAATCAGAGAGGAAGGGAGTGGCCAAATCATGCACTGTCTTAGCCTGGAAACTACTGGTTGGACAGACCTGTAGGAACTTTCGGTTTCTCTCCACGGTCCGAAGCCACACCTAGTCGCTAGGAACGTGAAGTCAAGTCAGGTCTCCTGAACACCTGTCAGACTGTCAGACACGGGATCTGAAATAAGACAGTTCAACTCTGAATTGTCCCGAACGGAGGTAAGGTATTTACGAAGTCCACGCAGAGCCTTAACACGTCACGGAAAAAAGAATCAGTAACTTCAAGGGGAGAAAAAAAATCAACAAAAACAGTCAATAATTTACTGAGAGTTTAATTTTGTTGTAATAAATTAATTAAATGTTAAGCAATTTATACGACGAGGAAAAATTTAAGACAATGTCCTGTGTGATGTTAAGCCGCTTGCAACACGTGTCAAAAGAAAGCACACAGACACTAATCTAGTGGATGAGCTGGTACAAATGGTTTCAGCACAAATGCAAGTGGGGAGTAAGGAAATCTAGCATTCGGCACAAACTACACAGTGCAGTAAACACGGGTTGAGGAGGAGGAGAGAAGGGGGAAGATGAGCTTAGGTGGCGGAGAGCAAAGCCACTCCAAGGGTGTCATGAGGATGGTAACAGAGCGGGCTCCCCTCCGAGCACGGCCCGCCAGTGACCACGTGACACCGTCTCTAGGACCCAGCCGCCTGCCTTGTTTTACCACTTCCGGATACGCGGCGCCCAGCTCAAAGATTCCTGAGGCTGGGGGCCGGGACTGGACGTCCAGCCCTTGACTCAGGATATGTCCGACAAGTGTCTAAAGAAGGAAATGAGGGGCAAGGGGGGCCGCCCCAAATACCTAGTTAAATGCCTTACTGAAGGGGTAACGTGTGATGAAGGTTCACCTCGACAGTGCAGGGGACAGACTGCAACACGACAGCGGGAACGCATCGGTTCGGGCTAAATTACGCTGCGGCATCCCAGAGCACCAACGACAGAGAAAGGCTGTCTCTGTCTAATTTCTGGCTCCTGTTTGGTTCCTTGGAACTGAGCTGTGGCTACCCATGTGCTCCTCCCCGGGACGGAGGGGAAAGGAGCACCCCTCCCTGGGACGTGCGGGCCTCGCGGCAGGGACAGGAGCGACGCGGCAGGCCTCTCTGCTGCTGGGAAATGGCCCGTGTCGTCACTAGTCACACTTTTTCGGCCAAAATAAGTCCTCCGGCCAAGATGGCCATGGGGGTCAACCCCCCCGGGGTGGGAAAGCGGAACCCTCCCCCCTCCCCCCTCCCCCCTCCCAAAGGGAAGGAAGGTGGCCGGAAAGCTCTGGCAATAGCAGTAACACAATCTCCCAGGAGGGGAAGGGAAAATGGCTCAGGAAGTGCTTTCTGCCCATTGGTGATGACGAAAGAAGCTGTCCCTCCATGTCACCTGTCAGGGATTGTCTTACTAGGGCCTCACGACCCTCCCGCCCCAAGCCCTCAGCTCCAACATCAAGTCCGGGGATGCCCCCCCCAAGCCAGCCTCCGAGGCCTCTGTTTTACCTGCAAAATGGGGGGAATCCTGCACTCTCCCTGAGAAGGGGTTTGAGACGTGCTTCAGTAAAACCGTGCATTTAAAACACAAGCAGGGGCACCGGAGTGCTCAGTCGATTAAGCGTCTGACTCGTGGTTTCAGCTCAGGTCATGATCTTGCGGTTTCGTGGGTTTGAGCCCCACGCCAGGGTTTTGCGCTGGCGACAAGGAGCCCCCTTGGGATTCTCTCCCCCTCTCTGCCCCTCCCCCACGTGCACTCTCTCAAAATAAATACGTGAACTTAAAAAAACAAGTAAAACGCACAAGCGCATAAAAGCACCTAGTAAATATAAGATAGTATTATTATTAAATTATGATACTTCTCTCCTAATCTGTATCTTTCCCAAAGCATCTTTAAATTTTTAGTCAGTTTGTTAAAAAGTGTATAAAGCACAAGTAGTAATGATGTTTCCTTTGCTTTTCAAACCTGCCGGCTCCTCTGCTCTCAGTTTTTTCTACACGTGCACACACACACACACACACACACACACACAAACATACACACAAAAACACACTCACACACATATACACAAACACACACACACTCTCACGCACACACACACACACACACAAACATACACACAAAAACACTCACACACACAAACATATACGCAAACACACACATACACTCACACACACTCTCACGCACACACATACACACACATACACACATACTATCTCTTCCCAATCTCCATTACTTGTTCACTCCCCGACTGGCCGGTTGTTTAAGGCTCTCCAGAAGTTTTGGAAAGAAGAACTATTAATTATCTATCATCTATAACTAATATCTAATTACCCGTGATCCATAACAATTAACTAGTTAATTCCTCCCACAATAAGGGAAATTAAGGAAAACTGAAGACACTCAGAATGTTCATTGGAAGTAGGAGCTAGATTCCAATATGGCTCCCAACAGACAAGAGTAAAGGACAAGGGTGTGACCTGGAAGGCCCCGTCTCTCTCAACATGCGGATCCACTTGCCTTGCCCCAGAATGACACCTTCCTCCCCCACCTCTGCCTCACACTGCTCCTTCCAGCTACAGCGCTAAGCACTGCCCAACTCTGTTCCAAGTTCCTGCGCGTGTAACTGGGCAAGTGCACCACAACGCATGCTCAAAGAGGTCCGTCACAGCCGGCTTTACCAGAATGGAAAGTTGAGCACGACCAAAATGCCCACCACTGGGGGACTGGGTATACACATCACAGACCACCTAACACGTGAAGTGCCGTATGACAACAACAAACACGACGTAAGTGTGTGTTTATTAACGGTGGCATGCTTCAGTACACTGTCAATCAACTCAGGTGTTAAAACGATATTTGAAACAAATAATCTGTTTTAGGAAGGAAAAAAGGATGAATCTAATCCAGGCTCAGAAAGAGTATGGCAGAATACCGAAACAAAACAAAACAAAGCAAAAAAACAATGTTACTGATGGTGTCTCTAGGCAGTGATGATATCGATGAATTTTTCCAGCCTGAATAATGTTCACATTTTAAAAGTTCTTTCCAATTAGCACTGGTTAACTTTTAGAATTTTTAAAATAGGTATTTTAACTAAAAGGCATTACTCACGGGGTGTCTGGGTGGCTCAGTCCGTTAGGCGTTGTGGACTCTTGATTTGGGCTCAGGTCATGATCTCACAGTTCGTGAGTTCGAGCCCCATGTTGGCCTCTGCACTGACAATGTAGAGCCTGCTTCGGATTCTCTCTCCCACTCTCTCTCTGCCCCCTGTCCCCAGTGCATGCACATGCGATCTCTCTCTCTCTCTCAAAAGTAAATAAACTTAAGAAAACCAGAAAAAGGCATTACTCACAAAACACCCACTTCAGATGTCATCTGCTCCTAAAACTCTCCCTGGCCTCATCACTCCTGCCACACAGGTAACTTCTCTCTCCTGTTGAGTTTCCAGAGTAGTTAATATACCTCTAATGACACTGACTGCATTTGTTTTGAAATCACAGCTTTCTATGTTTGCACTTGATCGGTTTTGACGTGGAATGAGCCGTCTTATTTGTACTGGAATCCACCCCCATAACCCACAAGTCCTAAGTACCGAGCAAACTTCTGAGTGTGGTGACTGGACATCACGCAAGGCTGTACCATTTACACATCTGAAGACCACACACCTAACAGCTCCCTCATCAAACACTCATCTACACTGGGGATGTCCAGAAATAGCATCGGGTCCATTCTGGGGGAAGAAATTATAAATCAGAATATTTTCTGCACGGTGAGGTTTCTCTGTTGGTCATTTTTCCCATGTCTGCTTTCACAGCCACCAAAGACACCCTTATTCAACTTGAGACATGGGGCAATATTTCCTTTTTTAAACCAATTTTAATGTTTATTTATTTACTTTTGAGAGAGAGAGAGAGAGAGAGAGAGAGAGAGAGCACAAATTGGGGGGGAGGGGCGGGTGAGGGAAGGACAGAGAGAGAATCTGAAGCAGGCTCCAGGCTCTGAGCTGTCAGCATAGAGTCCGACGTGGGGCTCGAACTCATGAACTGTGAGATCATGACCTGAGCCCAAGTCAGACGCTTAACCGGCTGAGCCGCTTGGGTGCCCCATGACGTGGGTTAATATTTCTTATCCAGAGGCAAAGGTCTCCAATTTCTATCCATCAGTTTCTGCTTGAAATGGACAAGAATTACTTTAACAATAATCCAAGCCCGTCCTTGACTCAGTAGGAACTATAAATATCTATTGTTTTAGGAGGAAATAAGAGAACTAAGTGTTTTAAGATTACGTAAATCTGTTTCAGGGAACCGACAGAAACGAATGTTTTGAAATATGCAAGGCATTTTTTTTTTTAAGGTTCAACGAAGAATGTGTTTTGAGAGCTAGGTGGGTGAGATTTAAAAAAAACAACCACCGCAATCTTAGCTGTTCCTTAGCAATCTCAGGCTCCAACTGTTTCCTTCTCAAGGGCGAGCTAGAACACTAAACAAACTGCTTCTGGAAGAAACTCTGAGCAATCTGGTCCAGTTTCCGTTCGGCCCTCCATTCTCCTCCCCAAGATTTTCATCAAGCCTGTGGGAACCTGAAACCGCCCAGATACCGTCTCATTTTGTTTCTCTCCCTCTGCAGACAACTCACTTTCATTAAAGCTTCCTTTCTGAACCAAAGCAAACCTACGTGCCACCGTGAGTGAGGAGGACCCCCGCCTGCTCGTCCCCGACGAGAGGCGGACTCAGGGGAGCACAGCAAAGGGACAGAAGAGACTCGAGACTGACTCAACCACAAGCACGGTCACCGCGCAGCCAGAAGAGACGAGGGCTCCCGCGCCAGTGACGAAGCCGAGGCCGCGCCCGGAGGACTCCAGTCACACGCCTAAGAAGAGAGGTGGACGTTCGAAACCCGTCTCAGGACTGGTCTTCAACCCCAGAAGGCATGGTCGCAGGACGGCCTTGAGGTTCCAAGCAAACCGTGCTTTTATCCACCAAATCAAACCCTTACCACCGGAGCTGAGGCAGGCACCTGAAGAACTGTGGCTGAAACACAGCTTCACAGGAAACGTGCCGCCCGTGGTGCTGTTCACACCGGTCCGCCGAGGGCAGACGGTCACACTCTCGGGGTTTTTGGCAAGCCCGTGGGGAAACACAGCCATCGCTAGAACTCGGATTGTACAAACATACAACTCAAATAAACGAGTCTATAGGCAGAGGCAACAAGTGGTCAGAACTCGTCACGGGGGGCTATGCTCAGGGTGTTCTGGGCGCTGCGGTACGTGGCCGGTAGCAAAGTGCAGGCTGGGGTGTTCCTGCCCAGCCACGCTTCCTGGTCCTCCCACACGTGGGGGAATATTTACGCCACAGAAATCTCCCCCTCCTCCCGTCCTCCCTCCCAGCTGGGCCAAGTCCTAACATCTGCCCGCGTGTCGATTATCGATACGTCCAGTACTAACCCACGGCTGCCCGACAGGAGCAGGAAGTTGAGCTGGCCAACTGGACTCACAATATGGGCTTATCATCTGGAAGCCGTGATACAAATATAAGGAACAAAAGCGATTCCAGCGGACCCTTGAACAGCCCTGGGTCAGGGATGCCAACTTCCCGCACAGTCAGAGCCCCCTGTACCGCTTTTGACTCTCCAGAAACGTTAACCACTGGCAGCCCACTGCTGACTGAAGCTTTACTGGTAACACACTCAATTAACACACATCTTGTATGTTATGTGTAGTATATACTGTATTTTTACAGCAAAGCAAGCTGGAGGAAATGTTATGGAGAAAATCCTAAGGAAGAGAAAACCCGTTTATTCAAGTACTGTACTGTAAAAGAAAAGAAAAAAAAAAAACAAAAAACTGTGGACAAGTGGACCCGGGTGATTCAAAGCCGTGTTGCTCAATGGTTAGCTGTACTTTTACGGTGGCCCTATAATGTCCTAGTCATAGCACAAAGTACTGCCCGCAGCCTTTTGCTTTATGAGCGGGATTATCAAATCCAACACACTGATGAGTCAACTGAGCTCGAGGGGCTGAGTAACCACTAAACAGCACAACAGCAAGAGTCAGGCCTCCGACTGTGTGACTCAGAAATACACAACCTTTTCACTAGGCAACCCCGTGCACTGACATTATCATCATCATAACGAAACCAAAATCAACCACATTTAACTGTCAGATAACCAGCAACCATTAATGCCACGGATGTGTATAAGAGGAGATGCACCGAGAGGGTGCAGACAAGGAGCTCTATTTTATTCACAGTTGCCAAGTTCAAGTTTCTTCATATTAACCTCCAAAACGTACCCACCAAAAGTTGGTAAGAAATGGGGCCCATGGAACCGAGGGGAACATGAATATCTGTATTTGAGAAGAGCTTATTAAGAAGAGGTTAATATAAAAGGAATCTTCCCTTAATCCCTTAAATACTTAGGCTCTATCTCCTCAACCGCTGTTCCCGACCTAAAATGACACGTTTACCAGAAAGAATAATCGCTCAAATGTGAGCATGAGTTTTTTGAAGGGTTTGGGTATTTCTTTTTTAAACATTTTCTCTTTCAGACTTTTCAGTCATTTGATCGTGCTATGCTTTTGCCATAGTCTCTTATAGAACATTCACCCGGTAATCAGAAGACTTCCAAGGGGCCAACAAAATTTTACTTACTGATTATTTAAGAAAATTCTTGTCATCTTGGCTTCCTATAAGTTACCAGCTTCTCCCATCATGCCAGTACATTTCCATCACCTGTCGTGAGGAGAAAGGATCTGATGAGGTACATGTCTCAGAAAGACCCATTTCTGGGTTTCTGCGTTCTTTTTCTGTTCTCCGTGACCAAAACATGGAGAAAAATAGCCATCTCTTCCTTTGCCCTCAAAATCAAAAGGGAAGGAGACAATAACAACATAGAGAGAGACAAACGTAACCCCAAGGGAAAACAAAAAATTTAAAGAACAGTATTTCTACTGCTGGGGCTTGGGGAAGTGAACCCCTAAAATGCCCTCCCGTATGTTCTGGGGAAGAACTTTTAGTCTGTTGCCTGGGAGGAAGCATATCAGAGTCGTCTCCCTCCCGGCCCCACCCCTCCTGGCACATTCTCACAGTGAGAGACGAATGTGTCTGGGGGGATCCCAGGAAACCCTGGCCCAGCGCTCAGCCGCTGCACTGGGTAGGGCAGCAAGGAGCTCCCTCCGGCCCTCCGCAAGGACAGCAACGGCGGCTGGCTTCTCTCCAGCAGGAGCTGGAGGACTGGGTCAAGGCTGCTGGAGTTGAACTCTGTTTCAGTTTCAGAGAAGGAGGTAATTGAAGCCTGCGAGGTCTCCAACCCTGCTTTACCAGTAATTAAGCGACCATCTGTGTTGATTCCCATTTGGATCCTGGCTCTATTTCTCCAATTGTCTACAATTTACAGAACAGGAAAGATCAATCACGGGGGGATCCAGGCCCCCACCCTCAACAGGACACCACACGGTTGACACCGTGGCTCCAGGTCCCACCGCTTCCTGGCCACGTGACCTTGGGGAAGTCCATTCATCTCTTCCCAGCCCCGATTTCTACTTTTCTGAAAGAGGGTCAAATGCCCCCTAGTATACTGTGTGGTTGAGAACATTCAATTAGAGGAAGGATAAAATCTGCCGAGCCAAGCATGCTTTGATCCGACAAGGGTATTGGCCCAGGACCCGGGACACCCACCGCTCAAGGATCAGATTTGCTAACTTACCCATGCGTACAATTCAAATATTGGAGATTCATGTAAGTCGTGGAGCATGTCACATGCTCAACAAAGTGCCTTCCTTCTTCCAAGAGCAAGGCATTCAGAACAATGCTTTACTTTCAATTTTTACATTTCGTAACACCATAGGGTCCACGTCCCTAAAAGGGACAGGAAGTTCTGCTTTGTTTCCCTTCACAGGGGAGCCCCAAATGAAAACACAACACCTCTGCCAGGCAGAATTCAACTATTGCTTATTTTACACGAAGAATGTATAGCTTTAAGTGGACAAGACGTACAAAACGGGAACCTGTTTCTCTGAGGCCTCAGTGTTGTCATTCAGGGAGAAGAGATGCACGCTAATTATGAAATGGCTCCACGCGGGGAGGCGCCATGAGAGACACTGTCGTCTTGGTTATGGAATAGACGGAAGCCTCAAGTTCTCCAGACCGCAAGGGTGTGCGTGTGCACGTGCGTGCGTGTGTGTGTGTGCGCATGTGTGTGTGGGACTAAGGGGGGGGCATAAAGAAAGGAGAGAACGGACCAAATGCCGCATAAATCCAGAGAGCCTCCTAGTAACAAAGAAATCTGCCCAGCAGGGAAGGACTGGAGAGTCAAGGTCTTAGAGATTACACCCAGCACTGAGAGGACGGAGCGCCAGGCTTACCGGCTAGCAAGAGCTCTGTATGCTGGTCGCTTGGCACGAAGACTCTCAAAACCACGGATAGTGGAGAAGGGTCGGATACGGGCTTGACCAACAGGCTTGAACGCCACTCCTGATGTGCACCCGCAGGGTGCTCTCTGCCGGGCTACCGAACCCTTCCAAGCCTCAGTTTCCAGGCCTGCAAGACAGGGATAACGACACATAGTGTGGTGAGAAGTTACACAGATCAGAGATAACGCATATTCAGTGCCCATCGGAGCCTGTGTCCCCACGACATGACGGCAACGATCGTGTTTACTCACTAATGCAAGTATGGTAGCCTGTTAAATTCACGGCTCCAACTGCAATGATGGCTTAGACCCCTTCAAATCCAGACTCCTTCCCTATGTGAACATTTTGGAGAGAGGTTCAAATCAGACTTTGGACAAGAACATCAAACTTTCCGAAGCTGCTCTGAAAGGAGTGTCAAATAAAAACGCCCATCTTAGGGGACAGCCTTCACTCATGTGCACATAGAAAGCCCTCGCTGTGCATTTGTGAGCATTCCTCATATCGGCACCGCGTTTCTTTTTTTGATGCTAAATTCTTGAAAGAGGGAATGAATCATTTCCACCGGGGCTAATCCTTCTGGTGTGCAACGCAATGCCAAGTACTCGGCGGGCATCTGCGGGAAAGAAAAGCCGCACCGAGGATGGCAGGCGGCCTGTCACCAAGGCTAGCTTCACATTCCGGCCTCACCAACAACAGTATGGATCTGTCAGCTGTGTTTTCCAGGAAAAAGAAAAAGACCCACAAGAGACGCAACACCAACTTTTTTGTTTATTTATTTTGACAGAGAGAAAGAGAGCATGTGAGCATGAGAGGGGGAGGAGCAGAGAGAGAGGGAGAGAGAGAGAGAGAGAGAGAGAGAGAGAGAGAGAGAGAGAATCCCCAGCAGGCCTCTCGATGTCAGCGCAGAATCCGGGACAGGGCTCGAACGCACGAACCGCGAGATCGTGACGTGAGCTGAAATCAAGAGTCGTACGCTCAACTGACTAGGCCCCCCTGGCACCCCAACACCAACTTTTAAACAGAACTTTCTATGTGAAAAACAGTGCTCCTTGACCCCGCCTACACCACCCTGTTTGGGACTCACCCCGGTGATGCTGACTGCTCGGAATAAGTTGATTACTCTTTTTTTACCCTCAAAACCAGCATACGATGCACACAAGAAAATCTGTCTTGTTACAGGTTAGAGCTGATTGTTTTTTTTCCCACAAGACCTGCTGTCCTCACTTCAATGGAAACTATTTTAACAGGTTCATGGCATGAAATTCCTCCTCCAAGTCAGTACTTTACCACCACGGTGGTTATTCGCAAGAATAAGCGACTTCCGCTACTGACGTTAACGAACGACCCATCTGGCAGCAGGTGCTGTGCTAAGTCCAGGGGTGGGAGAAGGGGTCGTACATGCTTGAGGTGAAGTGGGTTTAAAGGAACGCAGTGCAGTGGTAGTTTCACCAGAATACGAGCAATTAACTTAGCTGCCGCACTTAGAATAACCTGGATGTGGGACTCCTGGCTGAGCATGTTGACAGCCCAGCCCTTCTCCATCCTGCTTCTTATACGACGTGAAGACTCCACAGCCGCCGTGCAAACACCTGTCTGAGGAGAACGACTCCTGTTTTGCACGGAGGCTCCGGACAGCACTTGCACGGGCACCGAGGCCGCGCAAGCGGATGAAAGCTCGGGTGCCCCCGAGGCGTGTCGTTTCGGACCCTTCGCCCCTTTTCCCCCAGGGAGCTAGTTCGCTAAGACGGGTCCGAGCTTCCTCGCAGGGCGACAGCGTCCTATGGTCATCAAGAGCATGTGCTTTGCGGACGCACAGAGCAACGAAGCCCCTGGGCGTGCTGCTGAATGGTTGCAAGCCTCGCTTTCCTCCTCGGGAGACTCTGCCAGCAGCGGCGCCACAGCTCAGGGCGGTGACACGGGCTCTGAGACAGGGCGCCCGCAAACGCTTTAGTGAAGCCCACGGCAAACGAGGTCTCGTTGGATGCTGCCGCTGCTGGAGGAAGTCCACCATCTTCGTCCCGGGGAGGCCAGCAGGGACGGGCAATGTCACCGAAACAAGAGGTGTCCTCGTGAGCTCCAGTATCTCCAGCCACCGTGCCAGGAGGCCAGAAGAGGGCTTGAAGAAACGGTTCATCTGGCAGTCACACGCAGGCCGCTCCGATCGTTACACATACAGACCTTGGGAGCAAAGAGAGAGCGGCAGCCCCCACAGAGGTCTGTTGGCCAGCGGAAAACCCGGAAACGTTCACACCCAGCACACAGAAACAAAACGGAATCACACGCTCGACACCGCCCAGCTACTAAATGGCAGAGCTGGGGTTCGAACCCAGGCGGCCGGGCTTGGCTCCCGCCGCTTCACCCCGACAGCACACGGCCCCCCCGCGGCGAGGACGAGCAGCGAGACACGGACCGAGAGCAGGCCCGAGAAAGGCAAGAAACGCCCCGAACACGCCTGAAGAGATGATGATACCAAACATCAGTTAACAGAGCCGAAGAGTAAGAGGGCGGAAACCACTAACGATTCTAAATGAGAAACTCAAGCACGGTCACGGCGAGAGACCGTAGGAGGACGGCACCGGGAACGTGAACTCACCCTGGGGTTCAGCACGTGCTTGGAGACGGCAGTGACCAGAGACACCAAAGCAGAAAGGACCCCACTCGGGTCCTTGATGTAAAGCACATTATGACCCAGAAACGCCTGCTAGGGAATGTGTCACACGCTCTAAGTGCCAGCCATCCCGGGAGGCTCACCAGGGACAGCTCCCTGCCCCGCCGCGGCGGAGGAAAGGCCGCCCCCCGTGGCTGGACTGTCTGCGGGCGGGAGGAAGGAAAGGAGGCGGAAGGGACGAGAAGCAAGCTCCCGGTGAAGAGGGAAAATGCACAGACAGGGCGGTGTCCACGCGCCCAGGCGGCCTCAAATGTGGCCGGCTCCAACGGCCCCAAGGCCCCTGTGTCTCACCACCCACGCCTGTGTCACAGCCGCCCCCTGAGCAGGGTAAGACCTGAGATTCTTCACGACGGACGGAGCAAGCGAACATGACGAGACACATCCGGTTACCTCCCGGAAGCCTGGAGTGTCCATTCGTCCATTCGGCTGCAAGATTCCCTCCCTCGCTGGCTTTGAGGAAGAGCCACACGAGGGCAGCGTCCGGCTCACGGCGAACACGGAGCAGGGCCTCGGTCCCAGAGCCCACGAGAGACCGCCAACAGTCCCGGGAGCTGACTTTGAGGAAAGCCTTCCCCGGTCGAGCCTCACGTGACACAGCAGCTCTGGCAGATGCCTTGACTGCCGCCCTAAACTCGTCCCCCGCGAAATCACACCCGGACTCCCGGCCCGCAGACGCCGCGAGACAGCGTGTGCGCTGAGTAAGCCGGTTTGCCGCGACAGTGTTCTGCGGCTCCAGGTACCTCATACGGAAGGGAAGTCGGCAAGGGAGGCTGACGCAACCACGGGCGCCTCCGAGACAGGAGGGGGAAGGAAGAGGGAGGCCCCGGGGCCGGGGCACGGGAGAGGGGCCTACCCATCCGCGGTCTCTGACTCAGACCCAAGACTCCTCTCTGACCGCACATGTCCTCTCAGCCTGTTCTTGCCACACAGAGGATGTAACGGAACATGCTGCCCAAGGAAGCAGCGGTCTTACAAATGGTGGTCTGGTCACCCGGTGGCACTGCCAAGGCTATTATTGAACATGCCGAACACGTGCACATTTAAAGCAGCAAGAGGATTTCTTTTTTTTTTTTTTTTTTAATTTTTTTTTTTTTTTCAACGTTTATTTATTTTGGGGACAGAGAGAGACAGAGCATGAACGGGGGAGGGGCAGAGAGAGAAGGAGACACAGAATCGGAAACAGGCTCCAGGCTCCGAGCCATCAGCCCAGAGCCTGACGCGGGGCTCGAACTCACGGACCGCGAGATCGTGACCTGGCTGAAGTCGGACGCTTAACCGACTGCGCCACCCAGGCGCCCCAAGAGGATTTCTTTTTAATGTGTATTTATTTTTGAGAGAGGGAGAGACAGAGCGTGAGCGGGGGAGGGGCAGAGAGAGACGGAGACACAGAATCCGAAGCGGGCTCCAGGCTCTGAGCTGTCAGCTCTCCAGGGCCCCACGCGGGGCTCAAACCCACCACGAGATCATGACCTGAGCCGAAGTCGGACGCTCCACCGACTGAGCCACCCCGGCACCCCCGGCAAGAGGATTTTGATCACCACAGGCGCTATGCTGGGATCCTACCCCTCGTAAAACAATTTGAACGAAAGAGTGTTTCAAATGTGATGGAACAGACTTCAGCACTTTATGAAACTCATGTTCAGAGATACGAGCTAGAGACTTTCTGTATGAGTGGTTTTGAGAACAGCATAAGAAGTAAAATATCCAAAGTCCCATCTAACTCTTGCTAGTAGGGGCTCCTTAAGAACCAAATAGAAATGTTCTCCAGTCCTCTGAGCAAGTACCAGTAACTTTTACAAAGCAACCCAAGAGGAGTTCCCAAGCGGAGCACGTAGCTAAGACTAACTCACTGAGCCAGGGACCTCTTACCGCAACAGGCCCCCTCGCTGCCCGCAGACACCGGTCGGGGGATGGACAACTGCATCGTTTCAGAGCCGGGGAATCCTCGTTCATCTCCCGGGCCTAGCCTCGCCGTGACAGGTGACGACACACGGGACCCAAACACTCCAAGGGGCCGACCGTCCAGGCTCACTCAGAAGCGCGGAACCCGGACCTCCTGTTTCCCCGGCCCCTTTGTCCCCCCGTCGACCCGACTCCAGCTTCAACCAGGAACAGCAAAGTCAGTGGGATCAGATATTCCGTGAGGGACAAGCCTGGAGAGGCCTTTCCACAACGCTATCAAGCTCGTACTTGGAAACAGCGAGCTCTGTGGCAAGAGAAAGAAACGACCTCGAGGACCCGTTCGTATTAAACGTGCGCTTCATTTCCCAAAGCGAGGCCCGGCGTTCTCGGAGGAAACGGAGATGCCCCTAAAGTCGGCTGCCTTTTCTTACCAATGATCTGCTTTTTTCCTTTTTTAAATACACACGAGGTGGGGAAGAGCGGCTGGCGCCGGAGTGTCCCTCCCGCTGCCTCACACAGCCCCGCCCCGAAGCCCACGGACCCGTCCCACGGACACTCCGGGCTTCCCTCCGATGGCGGAGCGCTGTGCTCCGGGCTGCGCGTCGGGAGCCGTTGACCCAAGCAAGTCGAGTGTCCTCGTGTCTCTGGCAGAAGTGACCTCATCTGAGCCAGCAGACACCGCAGACGGGGGGACCCCTCACGTGTGGGAGGCTGTTAGGAACGCAGACCGGAGTTCTCTTTTCTGCGAGAAACTTCCGTGTTTAAAATAAGCAGCAGCTTGCTTTTGTGCGTGATGACACGGCCCCTACCCCAGCAGCGGGCGTTACCAAAGCAAGGCGTTGCGACGGCTGTCCCCAGGTCACAGCCCTCCAGAACGCCCGTCACGGGACCCTTCCCACAGCCTAAAAGCAATTAAAACAAACAAACAAACAAACAAAAAACGGTGGTCATTCATTCACCATTCTCCTTCCTAATCTTTTCCTCAGGACCAAGAATAAATACATGTTTAAAACAAAGCAAGAAGAACGAAAGGCTCATTTCCTCGCTTGGAGCTGGCAGTCTTGTCTCCTCGGCAAGGACTTAAGCCACTACGCGTGTTACCTGGACAGGACGGTATCCAACCTGCATGTTTTAAACGCACGTGAGCGCCTGGACAGAGTATTACTGATACAAATATTGCTGCAACTAAAACAAACTGCTCACCGCACGCGGGCCTCTCTTCCAAATGTTTCACACGCACTAACTCACTGACGCAGGCGACGGCACGAGGAGTGGGGACGCTATCATTATGCTGGCTTGACAGAAGAGGAAACTGAGGCCGAGTTACTGAGAACGCAGGCACGGTTATTCAGGGACCCCCTACTCCCTGTGGCCTCAGGTTTCCATCTGGAACCTTCCCTGGGAGAAGGGAAAGAAAACCTGCTGGGTTTTACTTCTAATTAAACCTCTTTCTGGAGGGCTAACCACCACTGGTCCGCCCGCCGGCCCGAAGACCGATGAGAAACAGAGGCACCGGCCCATCTGTCCACCCTCACAAACCCTGACACAAGGCAGTTCTAAAGCCCAAACGGGTGGTGGCTAGATCTTTGAGGAAAAAGGTAAATATTTCTTTTATGGAAAAGGAAACCCAAAGGGATGCGAGTACGTAAGCGACTCGACTCGTGCAACAACATGTCTGCAGAGTGCGTCCTTCTAGAACACTCTTCTACCTCGCCGTCAGGTGCCATCTGAAAGACGAGGTCATTCCTCTACTTTCTTCTCTGTGTTAGATCTAAAAACACGATCTCCTTCCCAAATGCGTGAAACGCACGCAAGCAACCTTGGCCGCTGGAGCCCCCTAATCTAAGTGGCCGAGAATTCCTGGGCGTCAGTCGCTGCGTTATTCACACACGACGACCGAGGGATGCCGGTGGCGTATACTGCCTCCGGCCTGGCAAAGCCTGAGTTTTTATCAGATGCACGATACTTCCACCGCAGATAAGGATGGGGACAAAATTTCCACCCACGCTCTGTCATCCGGGAATAAAAAGGGCTCTAATTCCCTGGCTTCTCACTTGAACTTGCGTGTACTCTCCAAATGCAGTGCTTCCGGTTTTCAAAATACACTCAAAGGGCTTTCATTCAGGAAAACTGGTTTGTGTGCGTGTGTGTGATGGAGGTACTTTAATGCAGATAACGTGAGCTTCGTGCTTTCCTATTCAAACCGTATTTAATAAGAATAGTTTCCTTGGTGTTGCCTGAGCCAAAATCGCGAAATGAAAACAGGCCGCATTTGTTCCATAGTAAGTTGAAAACCAGCATTCTCTTTTTCCCAGAGGTACTAACAGGAAGGAAGCCGGCCACCCGGCACGGTCAGCTCTACGGAGAAAGACGAATCACAGACACAACAGCACTTCTGTCCCTTCGTCCTCCCAACCACCCTGATGCCCCATTTCCAGAAAAACCACCTGAGGTTCAGAGAATTCAGAGAAGCACAGGGACGTGCCTCAGGTAAGCTCCTTTCTAGTGGAGGGCTCGGCCCCAAGCAGTTTTCGTGGAGCCACAATCTGTGCCTTTTCTCCTCGAGGCCTCTAGGAAGCGAGACATGATGGGAAGAGCTCCCGAGACTGAGCAGTGGACAAAACGTAAGCAGAGAAGAGCCGAAAACAAAGAGGGACACTGATGCGCTGTGACATGAGGTCATGTGATGTCAGCCGCGCGGTTACTGGCTCAGCCCGCGGGAACTGGTCAGGAAGGAGAGAAGAAAGAGCAAAACCGGACAATAAGGACAAACGGCGGGCTGGCTACGGACAGCATGAGAAGAAATAAATACCCACCAAAATGAAGAAACTGTGGGGCGTTGGATTATGGATCGTGCCTAGGCCAGTGGCCAGCAAACGTTCTCCATACAGGCCCGACGAGTGTGCAGGGCGCACAGAATCTTCCGCAACTACTCACCTCTGTCATCACCATGCAAACGCATCACCGATAACAGGCAAGCGAGTGGGCGTGGCCACGTGCCAATAAAACCATATTTATAACAACAGGTGTCAGGCCAGACTTGGGACTTCCTGCTGTTGTCTGCCAGCCCCTGGCCTCCACGGCCACCTGACCTCCATACAAAACCGAGGTGATACTAAAGAAGCAAAGACAAAATGCGACAGCCGCCGTAAAATCCTGGGGCGACGAAACGGTCCCCTCACGTGGGGCCACCCCCACAAGCACCAATCCTGTGGGCGCTCAGCCTGACCACTGGATGAAGAGACTCGAGGGATGCGTGTGTTCGGCGTTAGCTCATCCCAAGTTATTAAGATTCAAAGAACCAACCCGTAAAATATTGTGTCGATTATGACTCATGAACAGGTAAGCCCAGTCTTACCACATAATAACACGGATGCCATATTTTATACGGGCAATTATGGGAAATATCACCCCAAAGTTCCCAAAGTAACTACAGAAGAAAACTGTCGGGAAGAGAGGCAGCCGAATGAATCCCGACGTCCATCTTGGCCAGCTCACCTACCTGGAAAACTCTGACTTCCTGTGCCATTTCCTTCCTCACTGTTGTTCTTCACACAAGGGTCAATCTAACCACCTGTCCTCCAAGAAGCTCTTCTCAAACACCCCAGATGAGGTCAAGACACTTGCCCTGCGCGCCCCTGACACTGAACTTCTTCACTACTCTTGGCATGCTGACACTTCCTTCCTAGCTCAACGCCTGCCTCCCTTGTCGACCATGAACTCCAGAAAGCTGCCTTGTTCAACACCTACACACGAGGCTGGTGACGAGAGCTGCACTAAACAGAAGGCTCTGGTGTTTCAAGATGCTGCTCTGCCCCGAGACCCACCAGGTCATCACCAAATCAGCAGAGCACGATTCTGCAGAGCAGCTCTGAAGCTTATCCAGCCTGTGCCACGTACCATGTGATGAAGCCAGAGAGAGGACAGTGTTCACGTGCCACGAGGCAGTGTGGCCCTGCGTTCAACAGAGGACGGGCAGGAAACCTGTTCCTAGGCGTGTTCAAGTAGAAGCTGCAAAGAGGTTTTCTCTCACACTTATCAGTTACGGAAACAAATGTGGTTTTGGGTGATGATAAAATGTCGCTGAACCTAGGCCCCGGAAAATTCAAAGCTATTTACCTGGATGGATTTTAAATGAGCATCTGCACAATTTCTTTTTTGTTTCAATACGTGCACACGGCACGTATAACAACACAGACAGCGGCACACATATAGAGCTGTCTGAACTAAGAGGGAAATAAGGCAGATTATAAAATACATCTACTATAAGCCATTTGTGTCAGTGAAAACAGAAAAAGTAGCTAAAATGACGTACGCCCCACAGTGTGGCTGTACCCGGTAGAGGGATCTGGGTTAACTTAATAGACTTCCCTTTTATCTATCAGTACAGTTGACCCTCTGAACTGCACAGGTCCACGTACATGTGGGCTTTCTCAGTAAATACAGTCCAGTACAGTAAATGTGTTTTCTCTTCCTTATGGGTTTCCTAGTAACCTTCTCTTTTCTCTAGCTTATTTTATTGTAAGAATATAGTATGTAATACATACAACATACAAAATACATGTTAAGCTACTGTTTATGTTACAGGTAAGGCTTCCGGTCAACAGTAGTTACGTTTTGGAGAAACGAAAGGCATACGTGGATTTTCAACTGTGTTGGGGTGGCAGGTGGTCGGTACCCCTAACCACCCCCACATTGTTCAAGGGTCAACAGGGTCTTCTTTCTTTTTGTACAATGACCACATATTTTTGTAGTTTTTTAAGTAATCTCAAACAAAAAATCTGATTAGACAATTCTTCAAAGCTGTTCCAAAGAAATATTATATAGACAGAAAATGCGAAACATGGCCATGCTGTTATTATTTAATAGGGCGTTGCTAATAAAGTAAAACAAAACAAACAAACTGATTCTGACCTGCTTAAATGTTGATGCATTCCTACCAATATCGTCACGCCCATACATCTTACCATGGTGAACACCACACAAAAGCAAAACAGGACCAACACCAATGCTGAAGGTGTTCATTTCAGCTTCTAACTACATTCTTACTTTTCCTGGAGCACGATATATTTTAAGTTGGCCTAATTTCTCTCTGGTCTTGGCCTCTGAGAACTGCACAAACTTACCTCGCCAACTTCAGTGACCAAAATGAATTCAGGGTGGTAAGAAACTTCAAAAGTGCAATGTCCTGTCTTAAAGGTTATTTATATAGGTCAGAAATTGGCAGGCAGGCATTAGGAATGTCCTCGCAGTTACCTGAAATTTAATTCCGATGTTTACACTGGAGTCTTTAAGTACATATACTAAGTATGTTTAATTTCAATTCATGTGGTAATCGAACATCAGCCTATGCCTAAATCAGACCGATTACCACATTTCCCATCTTGGATTATATTTTAATATCATACATTTCTTTTCATAAACACTAAGTATCTCATAAATACTGTCTTGTAGCTAATGCTCTATAGGCCAGTAATGACAGTTTCATCCATTAGACATGACTTGAAGAGATTTTGAAGCTCCAAATGAAAGAGGTTTGACCCTTCTTCATAAAGGACTGAAATGAACCACACAAAACAAATTCTTTAGGAGATTGGCTTTCTGATTACAGAGTTGACCTCCACCCAATAACAATTATAAACAGTGGCCGGATATAAAATAAACTTTGAAGGTGGTGGAAAACAACCAGGCAGAAAGTCAACTATCTACAGCCCTTCAAGGAAGAGAATCACACTCAGTGATAATTTATATTTATACAGCTGATCCCATGAGAGTGGAACCATGCTGGGCCACAGCAGATGGAACTCAAAGAGCAAACCACAGCCTTGTCGGTCAGAATACGGACCTGCCAGGGTGGCAGAAAATTGAGGAAGAAAGTCCCCCAAATGAGGAAGCCATGGAGAGTGAAGTCCCAAATTTGCAAATAAGCTCCACATTTGTTGGCTAAACTGAGAACTATGAGTCCAAGGATCCTGAGGAAAATAACAGTTGAAACATTTGTAGGATGCTGACCAGTTCCAACAGCTGCCTAGCAGCTCTGGGGGCCTGAGAAAGGCCTCGGGCTCCTCTGGAAGCACGGAAGGACCCTGGCTTAAGGCACAAAGATGGCTTCCCAAGGCAAGAAGACATTTCCTGGGAGGTACAGGCAAAACAGAGAGAGCAAAGCATAAGAAGTAATATTTGAGCTGATTTGCCAATAATTTAACTGCCTGTTTGAACAAACTCAACATTCCTCGGGGGAACATAACAGAATTCATGTCTTTACAATACAGCATCTGCAATGCCCTGCCATACGATTAAAAATGAATACAAATGGGAGATGTAAATCCATAATCCAATCAGTCCACAGAAACAGACCTACACATGACCCAGAAAATGGAATCAGAAGACAAGGATTTTAAAATAACAATGCTAAATATACTGAAGAATTTACGGAGAATGACAGAATGGGTAAAGAAATGGAAAGTTTCCGAAGAGAGATTAAGACAAAAATGAAAGAACCAATGGAAATTCTAGAACTGAAAACTACAATGTCTGAAATAAACAATACTGGATTAGATGAACAGATTATCAGCTTGGACACAATAATGCAAAGGCACTGGTGAACTTGAAGTTACATCCATATAAACCGTCCAGGCTGAAGCAAGGAGAGAAAAACAAGGGTTTACAAAGAGCCCCCAAGAGCTCTAAGTGGTCTAATTTACAAGTTAAAGGCCAGTCTAGAGAATGGGACGGAAAAATATATGTAGAGACACACAGGCCAGAGACTTTCAGAACTGAGCGAAAACAGCAATGTACCACAGTAGGATGTTCAGTTAACCACAAGAAAACCTCGCCCAGTCATGAAAACCAAAGATAACAACAACGAAGATGTGTAGATGTAACCAGAGAAGACAAGACACAGAGAAGTAATACTAATGATGGCAGACAGCTCATTAAAAATAGGAGGCCAAATGACAGCCAACAACATCCTAAAAGAACTAGGGGAGGGTGGGGGGAGAGAAACTTTTCTATGAATTCTATGCACAACAAAAACCCTTCAAGAATAAAGGAAATAAAGGGGCGCCTGGGTGGCCCAGTCGGTTAAGCGTCCGACTTCGGCTCAGGTCATGATCTCACGGTTCCTGAGTCCGAGCCCCACGTCGGGCTCTGTGCTGATGGCTCGGAGTCCGGAGCCTGCTTCGGATTCTGTGTCTCCCTCTCTCTCTGCGCCTCCCCTGCTTACTCGCTCTCTCTCTCTCTCAAAAATAAACACTAAAAAAAAACAGATGTATGCTTTCATGGTCAACTGATTCTTTTTGGCCAAGATACCAAAATAACTCAGTGGGTATAAGAATAGCCTTTTCAACAAATTGGGCAGAAACAAATAAATATCCACATGGAAAGATGAGTGAATCCTTACCTCTACACCTCACATCGAACTAACCATAGAAGCTGAAACTATAATGCAGGAAAACAGGAGAGTATTTTTGTGACCATGGAGCAGGCAAAGCACTGTGGATAAAAGAAAAACAAAACAAAACAATAAATTGGACTTCATCAAAATTAAAACTTCTGCTTTTTGAAAGACACAGTTAAGAAAATAAAAGGACAACCACCAACTGGAAAATACTCACACTACACATATCTGACAAAGGACTCATATCTAAAATATATAAAGAACAGCAAGAACTAAAAAGCATAAAAAGAGTAAAAAAGTCACACGGTCCAGCTTTTTAAAAAAGCAAAAGACCTGACTCGATTACCTCATGAAACAAGACCCAGGAATGGCCAAGAAGCATATGACAAAATTTTCAACATCATTATCATCATAGGAAACCACGAAGTACCACATTATACCCATCAGAATGCTGATTCTGATACTGACCAATAATATACAAGAAATACAAAGAATCCTGTCATTCCTCTGGAAGAACACAATAATTTTAAGAAAGGAAAATTTATTTGGTAACTAACTCCATATAACCGTGTTTCTTAGCTCAAGGAAAAACAACCCGTATACCTTTTTTTTTTTTTTAAGTTTTTGTGTAAACCCCAAGGATGTGAAGAAAGGGGAACCCTCTTACACTGTTGGTGGGAATGCAAGCTGGTAAGCCCATATTATACCTCTTAAAAAAAACCAGATCCTACCCACTGCAAACGGGATTAGGCAACTCTGTCTGGTATGCGCCCACATCCTCTGTTCCATCCAGCCACACAGCTGGTCTGCCTGGGGTGGGTTCCCATGCAAGGTCAGTCTGAAGGCCAGGCTCAAAATGAAGAGAGGGTCTAGGTCAGTTTCCACCCTGAGGAACCCAACTGTGCTACAAATCACGTCCCTTCTCCGGAGCCTACTCTTGTCCCCTCTGCTGGAATCAGCCATTTCAAAATCAATAGTGACCTCCAACACGGCCAACGCCAGCGGTCAGTTCTCGTTCTCCTTTAATACGACTTAGCAGCCGCATGCGACACAGGTGACCTCTGGCTTCTGTTCCAAACCCGCGCCTTACTTGGCCCCCAGAACCCCGAGCTCGCTTCCACCGCCCTTCCCTCCGGCAGTTCCTTTCCTCTCTCCTTTGTGGGCTCTTCCTGATCTCTGCAAGCACCAAAAGGGTCACTCAGTTCAATTCTCCATGTCTCCTCTGTTATTTCCCCTCTAAGTCAGCGGTCCTCAAGCGCTTTGATCTCATGACCTCTTCACACTTTTAGAAACCATTAAGGAGCTCCAAAAGCTCGTGTGTGTAGCGGCCTTAGATCCATAGATAGTTACTGGGATGGAAAACTGAGAAAATCTTTAAATATTTAGTAATTCATCGAAAAGCAACGCTAAGCCCATTACATGCCAACAAAAGTAACATATTCTAATGAAAAATATACTTTCCACAACGACAAAACACGTATTTTGGAAGAAGAGTGGCAGTGATTTGCATTCTTGAAAATCTCTTTAATATCCAGCTTAATGGAAAACGGCCGATTCCCAGGTCTGTGTCCGCATTCAGTCTGCTGTGACGTCCCACACAGCCTCTGACAAGCTCTACGGTAGGTCTTAGGACTGCTGTAAAAAGTCTGGACTCTGCAGACCCCTGCACAGGCCCAAGGACCCCTTCGGGTGGCCTCATCCAAGCCCCTGGTTTTAAGTACCATCCCTCCAAGGGCAACTCCAGTGAAAAGGTAACCCCAGGGGGGGCTCTCTGAGCCTTCAGGTCCAGACAGCCAACCACCCTCTCAGTATGCCCACTTCGATACCCAAAAGCTATGTACCTGAACTCATACGCACTTGCCCGCCCCCCACAACCCCAACATTTTCTTCCTGCATGTTTCCCACATCTCCGTAAATGGTAACTCGACCTACCGGCAGCTCGGGTCAAAATCTCTGGAGAAATCCTGAATGCCTCTTTCTCCCAAATCCACACCTGACCACACCCGAATTCTGTGAGCCTTCTTCAGGAGTATCCCCAGAATCGGACCACGTCCTGCTCACCCTTCACTCCCCGCTCCCTATCCAAGCTTCCCTGGCTGGCCTGCACTCCGGCAGGAGCCTCCTAACCGGCCTCTGCGCCTCCCCGCGGGTCCCCTATGTCACGCCCTCCACACGGCAGCCAGAACGTTTGAAGCCTGAGTCCGATCACGGCGCTCCTGTGCTTACGGCCTCAGGTACTTTCCGGCCACACTGAGACCAAGAGTAGAGGCCCCGTGCGGTGGGGCCTGGACTCACTACCTCCCTGAACCCGCACCTCACTGCCCCCCTCGCTCACTCCTCTCCAGCCACGCTGGCCCCTTGGCTGGCACCAGAGCAGGCTCTTCTGGAGGAGGGTCTTTGCGACTGCGGTTTTTGGGCCTCAAACACACTTCCGTCAGATACGCCGGGTCTGCAGCTTGCCCCCCAGCGAGCAGTGACACCCCCGCATGAAAGATGCCATCCTGACCGTCCCTCCACGCGTTTGCCCTGCTTTCTTTTCCCTCCTAAAACTCACCAGTACCTGGCACATGTGACTCTTCTCCCCCTCCGGATGCAATGAGAGGAGGGACACTGTCTGGCTCAGGGCCACAGCCCAGGACCCAGATCGGGGCCTCTGTAGGAGGCACGCAGGCCGGTCGTTAGAGCAGATGAACAGAGACGCCGGCCCAGACAGCATCAGAAACCAAGGGCGCAATTGACGAGGCAGAGGCCAGGAGGGCCACATGCAAACCAGCCCTTGGAAGGAGAAACCATAAATCTGGGGAAGCAGCACCGTGACAAAGGCTACCAGTGCAAGGAGACAGCACCTGGTGGACTGAGCCCCTCTGGAGCCAGGGCACCAAGCCATCAACCTTTACGTCTTCCCAAGAGCAGCGCTCACAATTCCCTGGAAATGCGCCAACATCTTCGGGCCACGAGCGTTCCCCCCCCCCGCCCCCCGCCCCTGCAATGGCTCTGGAACCAGTTCAGTCCCATCCTAACCCCTTACGTACTTAAATCTTAAGTAGAAAAGAACGCATGGCCAGCACAAAGGAAAGCGATTGGTCTACTCGGTCTGCATTCCAAAGCCTCAGCTAACACACTATCATTGGCACAAACTGGCTCCGAGAGGGAACAACACTGTGATGTTAGCAGTTACACCAAGCTAGGCTCTGCCTGCTGCTGAAATTCACTGAGCCTGACTGGAAAACCCCACAGCGAATCATTCTGGTCAGGATTCTGAGAATGAGTGCTGGGGACACTTAAGAGTCGTTAAAACCAAAGTCACGAAACAATATACAGCACGTTGGCTGACACGTATGTTCTCCAAAAAGAGAAAGGAGTTTTTTCCTTCATCTCGAGCAAGAAAGAAAAGCAGCACGTAGGGACCCCTATCATGACAGCACCCCAAAACCCTGCTGGACCGTGCAGGACGTCCACAGGGGCCAGTCACTCGCTGTCCCTCCCCCAGGGCTGTGACAGGAGTGGGGAAGAGGTGCTCGGAACCAAGCAATCCCTCATCAAGCCCGTGGGGTGCCTTCCTTTAAGTTCACAACCTAAAGTATCTAAAGGAGGGCCTAGAAGGTAAGGGTGACACCAAAACTTTGGTGAATGAAGGAAGCTCTTGAAAATCCCTACAAAGTCCCAGGGTTTTTATTAGTGATCTAGGACTTAGGATACAAAGGCACGGGAGGTGCCTGGGTGGCTCAGTCAGTTAAGCATCCAACCTCAGCTCAGTCATGATCTCACAGTTTATGAGTTTGAGCCCCACGTCGGGCTCTGTGCTAACAGCTTGGAGCCTGGAGTCTGCTTCAGATTCTGTGTCTCCCTCTCTCTCTCCCTCTCAGAAATAAATAAACATTAAAAAAAAAAAAAAAAAAAGGCACCCTGCAGATGATACTATGTTTAGAGAAGAGACTATCCGAAACTGTTCACAGAGTACTTTTTATATAAAGCAAACAACGTCAGAGACGACACAGGACAGCTGATTAAGGAGCTAAGGAGTAAAGTGGAAATAACAGCTATAAATCCGTGCGGTGAGACTGTTCTGGGTTATCCTACCCGACAAGGCTAAGAACTTCACACACTCTTCACAGGAAACTAAGTTTATGACAGGACAGAGTTTGGAAACAGACCCTGGATTGCAAGTGGGTGTTCGTTACGTGTTCCTTACACCCAGCTACTCACCCCCAACCACTGGGCCCCATTGCTGAGAAAGATCACTCAGTTTTATTTCATTTCGATTCACTCATTTTGACAGAAGAGAAAAACAATGGAATGTGATAATGTCAGGACAATAATCATGCCTTCAAATATTTTTCTTAAAGGTGGCTTTTCTGGTGGTGTGGGAGTTTGTAAGTGAATGCATTAATAATTAAACACTTTTCCACCAAACATTTTAGAAGAAAAAGATTCTGCAAATGAGCTATTTCTTATGTAATTTTTGCTTCCACTATGGTTTCGTTCCTAAATCAATACAGGGAGAAATAAATATATACAGTCAAAACAAAGACAGCCAACACATCTCTGCAGGTGATATAAATAAATTATCAAAGGAATGGTCCAAGATTAAAAACCCCTGCATAAAAAGAGAAAAGACTTCTCCATATCAAAAAAGCTTTCTTCATTTTACTAAAGGATTTCTTAAGAAGTCCTTTTAAATTTATGAACTTTCCTTGTCAACCTAAATTAATTTATTGTACAAAAAATATCATTAAGGGGCGCCTCGGTGGCTCAGTCAGTTGAGCGTCCCACTCTTGACTGCAGCTCCAGATCGTGATCCCAGGGTCATGGGATCGAGCCCCATGTTGGGCTCCGTGCGGAGCGTGGAGCCTGCTGGAGATCTTTCTCTTTCTCTCTCTCCCTTTCTCTTTCTCTCCCCTTCTCTGTCTCTCTCCTCTGCTAAATAAATAATAAATAGAAACAATAAAACATAAACAAAAATTAAAATATCGTGGATACAATTTTCAGAAATGCATTCACTGCATGAAAAATACAACAGAGAAGGACAGGAAAACTCTGAGAAAAGTCTGTGCAATCAAATTTTGAGCAAAAAATAAATAGTGAATGCTTTGCTTAAATAATTTAACAGCCTAAAAATATTTGTGACGTGGGTCGCAAACCATTGTCCACCTTCAAAACTATTTCCACCAATGCCGATTCAGAGTAAACACGACAGTATTTTACAAACAAACAGCCATTTCTTTGTGACTCAATGTGAAGATCCGTTATGTGAACATGTTTTATAAAATTAAAATTCCTAATCAGTTACTCAAAAAAAAAACAAACAAACCCGTAACAAAGATTAATTCCTCTAAGCCCTTGAAATAACAATTTTAAAATGTATAACCATCATATGGTCTTACATAAAAGTCTATGGCTGACAAAACAGGCTATTAATGCAGCTGGCATGCTCACCATATCACATTTCTGCTTCTTTTCGTGGCAAATATTTAAAGCACACGACTAATTTTCAAGATTTCAAAATACAGAGCTGTACCGGGCAATTGTTATCCCTGCTCTGTCATCAGCACTTGAGCTTTCTACCAATTTAAATCAACTTTTATTCCACTCAACATTTGCTTAGCACCATAACACACGTGTAAAAAATTATTCATTGGCTTAAGTCATGCCAGATACATTGGTGATTCCGGGACACTGTTATCGAACGTGGGCAAGGCAGACCGAGGCCACACACGGGAGGTCAGTAACCCAGAGAGCAGGTCCCTTTCAGCAAAACTAATCTAAGAGGGGATTCTCAAAAAGAGAAAATGACACTTCACAACAGAGTGTGTGGTCCACGCAGGGTCGGGAGCACATGTTACATTTCTCTGTCAGATGGTGATGCTTCTTGCTGCCACGCCTCTGTTTCGGGGAACTCCCAGAGTAGAGAGCCGACTGGATTTTCAAATCATAAAACTGACTCTGCAGGTCTACATACTGTGCACATAAAACCATAACATTTGGGGCGCCTGGCTGGCTCAGTCGGTGGAGCGGCCGACTTCGGCTCAGGTCATGATCTCGCAGTTTGTGAGTTCGAGCTCCGCGTCGGGCTCTGTGCTGACAGCTCGGAGCCTGGAGCCCGATTCAGATTCTGTGTCTCTCCATCTCTCGGCCCCTCCCCTGCTCATGCTCTGTGTCTCTCTGCCTCTCAATAATAAATAAACGTTAAAAAAAAAAACTGTAACATTCACAATTTCTTCTTGACTGGTTTCTTGTTTATATCACCGGCACAGTCTACTACTTCCAACTATTTTCACTTACGAATAACACTCTGAATTAGAATCGAACGAAGTATTAACACTGAGTAAACAGACCAAGGTATGTCAGAGGCTCTCAGGACGCCAGCACGTGGACCCTTGGCAGACAGCACATAACAAAAATATAACAAATAACGCCCCCTTCTATTGGAGGAGTTACTCAGGAATCACAGCTCACTCAGAAGGGTAAAATTAGGGGGGCCTGGGTGGCTGAGTCGGTTAAGTGTCCGACTTCGGCTCAGGTCATGATCTCATGGTTCATGACTTCAAGCCCCGCATCAGGCTCTGTGCTGACAGCTCAGAGCCTGGAGCCTGCTTCGGATTCTGTGTCTCCCTCTCTCTCTGCCCCCCTCTCCCCCACTCATGCTGTCTTTCTTTCTCTCTCTCTCTCAAAAAATAAACAGTAAAAAAATTTTTTTTAATAAAAAAATATTACCAAGTTAACTTACGAGAGGACCAAAAATAAGTTAAAAATAAAAAAAAAAAAACAACACATATTTACTGAGCATCTATGTTACTAGACATTGCACCTTTCTCTAGGCTCTGGAGATAAAGCAGTGGGATAAGAACAAAGAACGATCTGAACAGATTAAAAATAAACTGGGGAGGGGCGCCTGGGTGGCGCAGTCGGTTAAGCGTCTGACTTCAGCCAGGTCACGATCTCGCGGTCCGGGAGTTCGAGCCCCGCGTCGGGCTCTGGGCTGATGGCTCAGAGCCTGGAGCCTGTTTCCGATTCTGTGTCTCCCTCTCTCTCTGCCCCTCCCCCGTTCATGCTCTGTCTCTCTCTGTCCCAAAAATAAATAAGCGTTGAAAAAAAAAATTAAAAAAATAAATAAATAAAAATAAACTGGGGAAAAAAATTGGTGAACCAAAAGACAAAAATGCCAAGAAACAGTCCGGAAATGGACACACAAGGACAAAGATAACAAGAATACAACAAAGGGACACAGACCAGGAAGTGAGATTGTGTAATGTGTCTCGTGGAATTTCTTGGAAAAAATGAGGAGGAGGCATTATTCTGATAAATAATGGTAAAATTCTCCTAACTTCAATCTTCAGATTCAGAAAAATCTAAAAAATCATAATCAGGAAAAGGAAAGGAAAGAGAACTCCCCACTTGGACGTAAGCAAACCAGGACTACCAAAGACAAAACAGAATCTTTAAAGTGGCCGAAAGAGAGAGAGCTGATCTATTTGAATTGGATGTAGAACAGCACATGGGAGTCAAGCAGGCACAAAATGAAAGGAATGAGTCTCACAGAGCAGCTTGAGCGAAGGCACAAAGGGGGCAGAACATCTGGGTGGAACCAAAGATCTGCATTAGGCAAGAGCAGGAATGAGGCTGGAAAGATGGACTGGAGCCAGATCATTGAGGGCCTCCAATGCCAAGCCAGTGAGTCTGGCTTTTATCACAAAATGAGGGGACAGTCATCCCTAAAGGCTCTAAAGACGGGAACAGAATTATGAATGCAGCATCAGAAAAACTAAACTGTCAGCTGGACCAGAGGCAGAGACACCCAGGGGAAGGCCATTTAAGAAGACCAGCCTACAGGAACAAGGACCTTACCAGAGTGGGGACAAGCTGATGAAAAGAGACAAAATAAGGCAGGCAAGGAGAGGGACACTGCAAAGGAAACAAATCAGTGAGATTCAGTGACCCATTGAACACGGGCAGCAAGAAGCCGCTTAAAGAGAGAATCAGTCCAACTCTCTATCTTCCCCCTTGTGAGCAGTAGATTACACTTCTTCCCGGGATGGATCTGAAATTTCTTTTTATATGTTATGGGTCAGCAACTAAGCATTTTAGTTCTAGTTCCACAAACTACTTTAACAACCAAGTTACCTCAGTTTCCACCACTGAATGCTGGCCCCTTGAGAAACAGGTTAGTTCCCACAAAAAAACACAGAGGGATCTCATGTCTTCTCTGGATTACTGAAGACAGTCGGTGAATATAAAAATACGGGTAGTACAAGAAGTAAATAGCCAACAAGACACAAGTCGTACATTTTAGATCCAATTCACAACAGTCTATCCTACACCAAAATTCTGTTACCCTATTTTATTTTCCTCACAGCACTTATCCGTGTCAGAAATAGTCTTGTTTATCTATCTCTGTATCACTTGTCTCCCTGAATCTGAATCACCCTGACCCGCTCCCACTAGATTATACACTCCACGAGAAAAGGGATCTTGTTTGCACTACTCACCACTGTAGGCTTGTACCCGGAAGTGTGTGATACAAAGCAGAGATGCTTAACAGCTATTGGACAGATGGATGGATGGATGAATGGATGGATAGGTGGAGGGTGAGTGGGTGGGTAGATGGATGGATGGCTGTGGTGGGTAGATGGGTGGGTTGGTGGGTGGGTGGGTGGATGGATAGATGGATGGATGGATGGATGGATGATGGGTAGGTGGATTGATGGATGGCTATGGTGGGTGAGTGGGTGGGTGGGTGGATGGATGGATGGATGGATGGAGGGTGGGTGGGTGGGTGGGTAGATAAT